>NW_025766557.1:0-33901 GCF_003918875.1 Haliotis rubra | reverse complement strand
TGCCTACGTACGGCTATAGTGAGACGGGCTGTTTCTGGTTGCAGCGGTTGTTAATCTGCCTTGGCCCCAATTCAAGACAACGGACGGACTATAAAAGTGAGAACAAGCCTTGGTTTCTTTCTTGCCGTGCTTATTGCTATCTGTCTTTGTCTCAATTATAACCAACCAGTTGGACCATAGTGAGACGGGTTGTTCGTCGTATTATTAAGTTAATCTGTCTTTGGCCCCAATTATGACACAAACGAATTTGGATCATGCGAGACGGTTGTTTTCCCCAAAGGAGCGTTAATCCGTCTTTGGCCCTACCATTATCAATAAACGGATCGGACCATAGTGAGACGGGTTGTTTTCATTAAAGGAGCACCAGTTCATTCCCCACCATGACAACGGATTCGGACCATAGTGAGGAACGTTTGTTTCTTTACAAAGCGACCGTTAATTCATTTTGGCCCTAATTATAACTCAACGGTTGACCATAGTGGTATTCATTGTTTCCTTTTCCCATGAGCTAAGCATCCGCTCTGTCCTAATTCATGACACAAACGGATTTGGATCATAGTGAGACGGGTTTGTTCCTTTGGTTGCGCGAAGTTGTTAATCTTCGCCCCACCATGACACAACGGATTTGACCATAGTGAGATCATTGTTTCTTCGTGCGAGCTAATCCGCTCTATCCCAATTATGACCTCAAACGGATTTGGACCATAGTGAGACCGTTTGCTCCCTTCTGTCAGCGACAAGCATCCACGGCCCCACCATGACAACGGATTTGACCATAGCGGAGATCATTGCTTCGCCGTGCCGAGCCGTTAATCCGTTCGTCCTTAACTACATCACAACGGATTTGACCATAGCGAGACGGCTGGTTTCTGGCTGCGCGAGCCAAGCATCCGTCTTAACCACCATATCAATAAACGGACGGACCATAGCGAGACGGGCCGTCTTTCGCTGCGCGGTTAATCATCCGTCAGTCCCCAATACGACACAAACGGATCTGGACCATAGTGAGACGGGTTGCCCTTCTTTGCCGTGCGACAAGCATCCGTCTTCGTCCCACCATGACAACGGATTTGATTCGAGAGGAGACGGTTGAAGAAAGATTTTGCTCCCATTGAAATGGACGGGGACCATATACGGTTAGCTTATTGCGATAGCATTCACCTGCCCCTGGCTGACATCATCGGATTGATCATAGTGATACGTGCGAGCAGCATTGCTGTTCTGACATTGTCGATTTGGGACTAGTGACGGTTACGCCAGAGCAGCGTCTTTTTACCAGGACAACGGATTTGATCGTTACGACACAATGATACCTGGACTATATGAAGACGGGTCATTTTACCAAAGAGCAGCATCTGCTGTTCCCATTGCTGACACAACGATTTGGACTGATAGTGACGGGTTAGCTTCAGCCAGCATTGTTTTGCCCTAATTACAACGGGGTGAGAACAACCAGCTGCAAGAAGAAGAGCTGTTTGCCTAATAACGGCGTTGATCAGGACGGTTGTTTAGCTGCGACAGTTAATAAGCCTTGCCCCAATATGACATCGTTCGAATTGAACGACGCCTTTTCTGTGCTTGCCCCACTGATGACATTGGGATCCGCAGACGGGCCAGCTTCGCCAAAGAGTTGCATCAAGCCTTTCGCCCCAATTACGACGCATCAGTGAATGCTCATCTTCTTTGTTTATCTGCCTTGGTTCACCATCCGGTCGGCATTGCAGACGGCTTTTTACGTGCTTAGCAGTTATCTGCTCTTGCTCCCCACTGATCGTCACACCCACCTGGACTGGCACGGCCTGGTAAAGCGAGTTGCGAACAGCCTTTGCCCCACTAAACGGATCGACCATATGAGTCGCTCGCCGTATTCGTTTTGCCCTGGTCGTCGATCTGGGACTGAGCAGCGAACAGTTCATTTCGCCGGTGCAAAGCAGCACTGGTACTTGCCCACTGAATATCGACAGGCGGACGGTTCAGGTTTTTGCCGCGTACTTTGCCCCGTTCATGACACAACGGGACTTGGGATCATGACGTCATTTCGCCGCGAAGTTGTTATTGTTTCGCCCTAATTGCGCGATCATCGTGTCGACCTGGACTGGCGAGCAAGTATAAAGCATCTGGCCTGTCCTTAATGATCATCAACGACCTGGATCATATGACTTCCATTTTGTTGCAGAAAGTTGTTCACCACCGAACGGCGTTGATCATAGGTTTTGCGCATAAAGAATTCACTTGCCCCAGACAATGATTCCGATAGCAAGATCGGAGCCTTCATTGCGCGAAAGCAGCATCTGTTTTGTTCTACCAGACATGGTGATTTGGATCAGGACGGGTTAGCTTACGCGAAGCGTCTGTTCTTTGCTCCCTGACCAGACAACAAAACGAGTTGAATATGGAAGACCGTCACTTCTGTTGCGCGAGCAAGCACTTCGGTTCATGACACAACCCAGTTGATCAGGGTGACGGCCAGCAAAGAAAGCAGCGTTCGTTTTGCCCTTAATTATCAATAACGGACTTGGGATCATAAGATCTGGCCAGCTTCAGCTGTGCAACAAAGAGCCTGGTTTTGCGTCTCAATTGAAAGATCATCGCGAATCTGGGATTATAGCGAAGACGGTTGCTTCTTTAGCCGCAAAGAGCAGGTTTTGCTCCCCACATACCAACGGATTTGGGACTGGTTATGAACGGGTTACTAGCCAAAGAAGAAGCACTACCAGACAATAACGGATTTGACTGACGGGTTACGAGCAGCATTCCAGCCTGCTCTTAATTAGACCAACGGTGTTGACCAGGTGACGGGTTACTTTGCCGCGCGAGCAGCAGTTTTCGTCTCTTTATTGTTGACACGGATACCTGGGACTTTGCGAGAATGTTTTACTTTTCGTTGCCCTTACCAGGGACCAATGCGTTGGGATCGAGACGGGTTAGCCGTGCGAGCAGCGTCTCAATTATCATGAATTTGGACCAGGACGGTTGTTTCTTTCGTGCGTTGTTATTCCGTTTTGCCCTGTTTATCATTGCACGGATACCTGGATCAGAGGAGACGGGTTGCGCTTTTTGCTGTCTTCATGACATCGTCGAATGCTTACTTTGCTGCGACTAAGCCTTGCCCTGGTTCGACCACGGTGTTGACTGAGAGGAGACGGGTTGTTAATGTTTTGCCTCGGTTATCACCTAATTTGGGATTACAGAGAGACGGTCAGTCGGTTACAGCAGTTCTGCCATGCATCATCGTCGATGATTCGCGAGAATCGTCGAAGAAGTTGCGCGAGCAGTTGTCGTTCTTACCAGAAATACCGGTGATTCCGGGATCATAAGTGAAAGACGGCCAGTTTCACAGCAGTTGTTGTTCGCCTACCACCAGACTAAACGATCAGATAGCAGTGAAGACGTTTGCTTGTTGCGAGCAGCGTTTCGTTATGACATCGGCACGGATTTGACTATAGTGAGACGGGTTGCGCTGCGCGAGCAGCACTGTTTCCGTTCATTATGACACCGTCGATTTGGGATCATATGCAGATACCGGGTTGCTTTTCAGCCGCGCTTAGTTACACCTGTTTTGCCTGGTCGAAAGGACACGGATTGGGATCATAAGTGAAGAATGTCAGTTTCGCCGCGCGAGCACCGTTTTGCCCTAATTATAATCAACGGGTTGACTGACAGAAGACGGGCAGCGAAAAGAGCATCTGTTTTGCTCTACTATGACACAACGAATTTTGGACTGGCAGAAGAATGGCCAGTTCTTCCCGTGCGAAGGTGTTAACGTTTTGCTCCTGGCTCGATATCAATAACGATTTGATCATAGTGACGGGTTAGCCAGCGAGCAGTTATCTAAAGCTTGCCCTGGCTTTATAATAACGATTTGGGATTCATAGTGAATGTTTGGCTGCGCGATCGCTAATTTGTTTTTGCCTCAATTATAATCAACGGCAAGCTGACTGATGGTGAGACGGGTTGTGCTTTGCTGCGCGAAAGAAGAATGTTTCGCCCTCAATTATGATTAACGAATCGGTTCAGCAGTGAAACGTCAGTTTCTTTCGCATATGTTTGCCCTGAATATGAATAATACGATTTGGACTAGGCAGGTGAGATGGCGCGAGCAGTTATCGTTTCTTGCCCTGGCTCATATCAATACCGACAGCGAAGATACCAGCCTTTGCGCAAGTTGTTATCACTCTGTCTACCAGACACTGCGAATCTGGGATTAAATGCGCGAGCACGCCAGATGGTCGGGTCGATTTGGGACGCGTTAGGGTTGCCATTGCAGAAGGTTGCCTGGCTCGACCGGTCGGGTCGACTTTGACTGCGTCGTTTTTCGCCGCGAGCATCAATTCGGCCTGCCTCTACGGCAACGATTTGGATTCGAGTAAGTGACCGTTTGTTTCAGCCGTGCGAGTTCAGCCTGCCCTGGTCCGGTGTTGATAGAGACGCGGTTAAAATTAAACCTGTTCACCAGCGATCATTGCCTGACATCAGCTCGCGCTGCGCGAAAGCGTTACCAGCTTCACCTCATTATGACACGGGTCGATTTGACTGTTATGAACGGCCAGCTTACGTGCGAGCAGCACAGCCTGCCCTGGTACGGCGATTGGTCAACGGAAGACGTTTTGCCATAAGCATTGCCTTTGGGTTCTGTCATATCACCGGCCCAGTTGGACTGCGACGGGCCATGCCGCGAAAGCCCGTTTCACCATGACGATCGGGGACTACGAAGAGCTGGCCAGCGGCCAGGCAAGCGTTATCAGCCTTGCCTCTGGTTCGTTGACTATATGGCTGCGCGAGCGTTGCCTTCGTCTCATGACATCAATCGGATCCAGAAATCCGGTACGGTTGTTGTCGCCCGTTCCAACAGATCATCAACGGATTCCGATCATATGACGGTCATTATCGTCTGTTCGTCCATCAACGGCGTCGACCGAGAAGATGGGTCAGTTTTGTCGCCATTGTTGTTCAGTTTTGCCCTGACCAGACATCAACGATCTGATCATATGAGAATTATCTTTCGCCGCGAAGCGTTATCGTCTTCGGTTCAGTGACCGGTCGGAAAATCATATGACGCAGTTTTTTCGTCGCGCGAAACAGCATCTGTCTTTGTTCGTCATCATCGTTCGAATCTCCGGGACCGTTAGTGACGGTCAGTTTGTGCCATCTGCCCTAATTATCGTTCGATTTGACCAGAACGGCCAGTCTTTACGCTATTGTTAATTCGTTCGTTCCAATCATGATCAACACGATTTTGGATCATATGAATGCCTGGCCGCTTTATCGTTATCGTTTCGCCCTGGTCCGATCATGGACATAGCGAAGATTCGCTATCGTTGCCTTGCCCCCTGACTGATATCGTTCATCCCGATCATAGAGATAAGTCATTTTCCAAAGAAGTTGTTAATCATTCGTCTCAATCAGCGACATCAACGATTTGACTATGAGATTCTGGCCGTCAACGGATTCGACCATAGTGATCGTTTCAGCCACTGCGCAAGCGTTAACCGTTCGCCCCAATTGATGACAATAAGGAATCCTGGACTATAGCATTGTTCAGTTTGTTGCGCGAAAATTATCTGCCCGTTCATCGTTCGATTCGGACTCGATGAAGAATGCGGTTTGTTTCGCGAGCGTCTGCCCCATACGATTCCAGATATGGACGGTCAGCCTTTCAGTTTATTGTTAGTTCGTCTCAATATGATCATCGCGATTTGGACTGATAAGACTTTGTTGCGCGAGTTGTTACCAAGCCTGTCTAATCATGACCGTCTGGCGTTGACCAGCAGGAAGATGGCCTTTTGTCAAAAGCGAGCAGCATCGTTTCGCCCCATTGATGACTGATCATATGATCGTCAGTATTCCCGGTCATCGATTCCGGGAAGTTCTGGTCATACGTCTTTGTTGACCATATTATCGCCGTCGTTTGTTTTCGTCCATTCATCATCGTCTGTCGATCATAGTATACGCGAAAGCAGCGTTCGTTCCGGTTCAGACGTCAAAACGATTTGACCGAGTGGTGACGGGTCAGTTTCAGCCGCGTGTTCGTTTTGCCCTTAATATCATGAACTCCGGGACCATAAGACGGGTCATTGCCGCGCGAAGCGTTATTCAGCCTGCCCCACCGACGTCATGATCGACTGATAAGAAACGTCAGTTCTTTCGCCGCGTTAATTCGGTGTTTCACCCTGGTTCATGATCAATAACGATTTGGGATCGCAGACGGTTGTTTTCGTTGTTATCTTTGCCCTTAATTGAGAACCGGAACGGCGTTGATCGCGAGATATTGGTTTTGTCGTTCGTTTCGTCTCTGTTCCAGATCATCGTCGACCTGGGATCAGATCGTCATTAGCGAAAGTTGTTCAGCCTTGCCCTGGTTTATCATCGTAATCGATTCCAACCGATAGCGAGAATGCCTGCCGCGCGAGTAGCGTTCGTCTGACCGGCAGTTGACTGACGGGTTGCCGCGCCACCGTCTTTGCCCTGCTCATATCGTCTAGTCTGATCCGTCGTTTTTCCGCGCGAGCAGCACCAGCCTTGCCCCACCGATCATCAATGACTGCGCGAAACAGTTATCTGCCTGTTCCCCACCATGATCGTCAACCGATTTGGATCTCTGGCGAAAGATCGTTGTTCTTCGTTGCGCAAGCGTTACCCGGCCTGTTCTTTATCAATAGCCTGGGACTGGTGATAATTTTGCCATTTCTTTGCCGCGAGAAAGAGCATTCAAGCCCGCCCCCAATACATCATCATGGACCATAAGTGACGGGTTGTCGCGAGTTGTTAATCGTTCTTGCCCTCAGGACCGGTCCGGCGTTGACTGAGGATGGGTTGTTTTTGCCGCGAGCAGCATCTGTCTCCACCATGCATCATCAACGGATAAGACGTACAGCCGCAAGCGAAGGTTAATCTTCGTTTTGCCCCATCATCACCCGACTGGGATCATAAGTGAGACGAGTTGTTACAGCCCTAATATGACGGTGTTGACCATATGACGGGTTTCAGCGAAAGCGTTAATTCCCCACGAACGGCGAGATCACCAGTTGTTATTTCGTTTGCCCCACCATCAACGACGGACTATAGAACGGTTGCGCCAGCAGCGCCTTTGCCCCACTATATCATCAACGGCCTGATCTCATAAGTGAAAGACTTTTCAGCGTTACCCGTTTTGCCCTTAATTATGAGACACAAGGAATCGACCGATATGACTGGCTTAGCCGCGCGAGCAGCTAGTTTCCATCGGCGATTTGGACTGTTAAAAAGCAAAGTTGTTCGTTTCGCTCCCAATATATCAATAAGGAATCCTGGACTATATGAAGACGCTTCTTGTTGTTGCCTGCCTGCCCTGTTCACATCATCGGCACGGATTTGGACCATGAGCAGTCGTGTTGTTTTCGTTGCAGCTGTTATTCAGCCTTGCCCCAATTATGACAACAGCCATTGCGCGAGCAGCATGTTTCCTTGCCCATCATAACTGGTCTGTTGACTGAAGAGGGTTAAAGTTGCCGCGCGAGCATCTACTAATTACGATACCACGATTGGCGGGCGAATGCGCCCAGCAGTTGTTACCGCTGTCTAATTAACTGGTCGGGTGTTGACTATAAGATGGGTTGTTTTGCCAAAGAGTTGTTATCTGTTTGCCCTGGTCATATCATCGTCTAACTGGGATCATTCGTAAAGCATATTTCAGCCTTGCCCTAATTATCATCGCGACTGGACTGGCGACGGTTGTTGCCGCGACAGTTACCCGTTTCGTCTAATATCAACGAACTGAGAACAGTTTCAGCCGCATCAGCATTCGTTCGCCCACTGTCGGCAAGTTGGATCCGTGAGACGGGTTAAGGCCGCGCGAAAGCTCGTTTTGCCCCAATAGACGAACTTGGACTGGAGAAGACGTTGCCGCGAGCATGTTTCCGCTCCAATTGTTGGTCAATGATTCCGGGATCTGAGGCAGGAAGACGCTTCAGCCAGTTTACAGCATCTGCTCAAGTTCTGGTCATGACATCGGGTGACTTGGGATCAGATCGGTTTGTTTTCGTTGCCATTCAGCTCGTTCCCCACAGACACGGGTGATTGGGATCATATGGCTGTTGCAAAGCGAGCAGCGACGCCTGTTCACTGGCGACTGGCCGGCACGGACGGACTGAAGGGCGGTTGTTGCGCAGCCTGTTTTGCCCTGATCATGAATTTGGATCAGCAGAGCATGGTCAGTACGAGCAGCATATATTCGTCAATATCAACGGACTTCCGGGACTGATAGTGACGGCCGAAAGAACAGCAAAGCAGTTCGTTTTGCCCTACTGAGATCATCGCGAATTTGACTATAGGCATTTTGCCAGCTTTGCGCCGCGCGAGCAGCACAAGCCTGCCCTGGTTTCATGATCATCGTAACGGACGGACCGTTAGTGCAGCCCGGGTTGTGCCGTGAAAGAAGCAAAGCATCAAGTTCATCAACGGACGGGTTGTTTCAGCTGCGCATATACCTTATAAGTTCTGGCTCACTGTTCGGCGGACTGGCGAAGATGGGTCAGTTTGCCGTGCGAGCAGCATTTGCCTGCCTCTGGCTCATATCATCAACGATTTGACTGGTAGCGAATGCCTGTTCAGCCGTGCGAAAGCGTTACTCGCTCCAATAACGGTACAGACTTCTGCGAAGATGCCAGCGCCGGTTGCTCACAATAATTATGCATCGGTCGAAACGAATTTTGGACCAGAGTGCAGACGGGCCGTTTTTCCCAAAAGCGAGTTGTTATTGTTTTCAAGTCTCAATACATCAACGGATTCCGGGATCATAGTGAGACGGCCAGCCAGCCGTGCCATTCGTTTTCGTTCTACTGCGAATAACGGACGGCATATCGCAATTTTCGTTGCAAGCATCAGTTGGTTCAGCCTGCCTCAGTGAATCGTTCGGTGTTGGGACTATAGTGATGTCGTTAGCCGCGCGTTTTCGCGTTCTGGTTTATCATCGTCTAGGCCCCGGGGATGCAGCATACGGTCAGTGCCTTCCGCGAAGCGTCGTTTTGCCCTGAATATCACGTCGATTGGACTGAAAGGAGACGGTCATTAAGCTGCAGCGAAAGCAGCCTTACCCTTAATAAGAACATTCCGGGACTGCGCGGCGAAGAATGCTGTTTCGCAAGCAGCCCGCCTGCTCCCTGGCGACACGCGACCAAATCAGGTGAAGACGTTTCCAGTTTCAGCCGTGCGAGCAGCATTCCAGCCTGCCCTCAATATATCGGCACGGATACCTGGACCATGCTGGACGGCCAGCCAGCTGCGAGAAAGAAAGCATCTGCTTCTACCCTGGATCATGATCACGGATTCCAACACCCTTACGCGAGCACACGGGTCGGACGGACTGCGAAGACGTTCATTGCCAGCTGCAGCGAGCAGTTTTGCCGTACTGAACTGTTCCGTGTTGACCAGACGGGCTTGCCGCGCGAAGCGGTTACATGTTTTGCCTCTACTGATGACGGTCAATGATTTGACTGGCGAGATCGCCAAAAGAAAGCGTTATCAAGCCTTTGCCCTTACCATGACACAATGACGGACTATAAGGAAGTTTTCAGCGCCGCGAAGCAGCATCTGCTCTGCTTGACCATGACACAACGGAAGTTGACTATAGCGAGATCACCAGCTTCGTCAAAAGAGTTGTTATCTGTTCTGCCCTGGAGATCCAGTTGATCCGAGTATGACGGTCATTTCTTTGTTGCGCGAGCATAGTTTCGTCCGATGACATCAACGGATTTGATCATAAGATTGCCAGCCTATCAGCAGCATTCAGCGTCTCCCGCGAATTGGACTGACGAAGCTTTCTGTTCGCGTTGTTATCTGTTCCGTCTCATTCATGATTATCAACGGATCGATCATATGAACGGTTGAGAGCAGAGCCAGCCTGTCCTGATCATCATCACGATCTGATCATGACGGTCATACTGCGACAGTTGTTCGTTCGTCTCAATCGAGACCGAAATGGCGTTGACCATATGAGACGGAAGAGCATTGTCTTCGTCCTGACCATCAACGATTCGATCAAGATTCCGGTCAGTCGCGCGACAGTTACCGTTTTGCCCCACGATCAATCGATCTGGACTGATAGCGAGAATGTACTCCACCACGTTGCCAGTTTCTTTGCCCTTAACCGATGACCGTCTATGTTGACCAGCGAAGTGAAGATCGGTCATCGTCGTTTATTGGCCTGTCCTCATCATCAATCTTAGTCTGGATCATAGACGGTCATTTTAGCCGTGCGAAGCGTTGTTTCGTCTCCTTAATCATCAACGGATCGATTCGCTTAATAAAGAAATACCCGTTCAGATCAATCGGCGGACGGCGACCGTTCGTTTCTGTTGCGCGAAATTAAGCCTGTCTGTCATATCAATAACGATCAAACAAATTGTCGCGCTGTTAATTCAATTCGTCCTGAATACATCAGCGAACTCGATTATGAGTACTTCTGCCAGCTTCAGCCGCTTATTAAAACGTTCCATCCCCAATCACGACATCGGGCGATCGACCATATGAAGACGGTCAGTTTCGTCGCATATAGCCTTCGTCCGATCATAAACGATCTGGGATCATGACGGGTCATTTTTGTCGCGATACGCCTGTTCCACGATATCATCGATTTGATCATAAAGATCAGCCCACCAGCGAGCAGCCTTTGCCCCAACGGAATCATCTGTTGATCAGCAGAGACGGGTTTCAGCCGCATTAAATCATCGGAACGGATTCGGATCAGGCGATCAGTTCAGTTCAGTCAAAGAGTTCGTCCTTTCATGATCATCGTCGAAAGTCGATCGATAGCGAAATCAACAGCCGCGCGATTGTTACCCAACGGTCCTTTATCATCAGAAAGTTGATTACCTGGTTGTCAAAGAGCGTTCGTTCGTTCCCCGGTCATATCATCGTGATTCGACCAGGCGAATCGATCACCAGCAAAGGTTATCGTTCGTTCTACCGATGACATCAGCGATGATCATATGAGATCGGGTCTGTTTTGCCCCTAATATAATATCAACGGATTTGGAACATAGAAGACGGCCGAAAATTGCGCGTATAGTGCCATCTGTTTGCCCTTAATTGTATGACACGAATCGATTTTGGGATCCGATATGACGGTTGAAGCATTGCGCGAGTTCGTCTCAATACATCAACGGATTTGACTATGCGAGATTGTTCATTGCGCTATTGTTATCTGTTCCGTTCCATCATCGGTTCCATGTTGACCATATGGATACCGCCTTTTTGCCGCGACATCACCAATTATCATCGGGCAACGATCTGGGATCAGGAAGACAGCGTTTGCCCCATGATCATCATGAACTTGACCATGAGGAAGATTTGCCAGTTTCAGTCAAGAGCAGCACAAGTCTCATTGCGATCGTCGTATGATCTGGGACTGAGTGACCGGTTGTTAACAAAGAAAGTTGCGCCACTGCTCGTCCTGTCGACGATCTGGACTGATAGACCGTTCAGCCTGTTCCGGATCATCGTAACGGACTTGGATCATATGACGGTTTCACGGCGAAAGCGCCATCCACCGTTCCGGTCAACGACGGCGAAGATCGTCAGCTTTGCCGCATTCCAGCCTGCCCTGGATCCGACGGTCAGCTTCAGGCCGCATACCCGTCTCCCGGTCATGATCATCAAACGATATGCAGGGCCGTGCTGTTACATCTGCCAGTTCCCCACCGAGCATCAATCGATTCGGGAGCGGTTTCGCCGCGCGAGCGTTATTCGTTCCAATCATACCGGTTCGGCGTTGATCATATGTGAAGACGGGTTGTTTTGTCAAAGTTTGTTGTCGTTTTGCCCTGATCAGATCATCGAATTTGGATCATAGAGACGCTTTTCCAGACAGCATAAATTTTGCCTAATTACATCATCGTAACGATTTATGAGACGGGTCAGCTTCAGCTGCGCGAGTTGTTGATTTGCCCGTTCTGGTTCGAACAATAAACGGACCTGGGATCATGAATGCTCAGCCGTGGAAGTATCGCCCGTTTTGCCCCAATATGACCGGTTCTGGCGTTGACATATGAATATGGTCAAAAGCAGCAATTCCCTGTTCAGACGCGTTCATCTCTGACCGAGAAGAGACGGTTCTTTTTCGGTGGCGAAAGCGTTGCCTTTGCCTAATCATCAACGGATTTTGATTCTAGTGAGATATAGCGAAGCATTCAGCCTTTGCCCTTATCACGTGATTTGACCATGTAGATCAGCCAGTTGTTGCGCAAAGCGTTATTCGTTTCTGTTCCTGGTTCATTATCATCAGAACTTGGGACAGCGAGCATATCGTCAGCCTTCGCCGCGCGAAATACCCACCAAGTCTGACTGCGCATCACGTAACGACCTGGATCATATTGAAGTAATACGTGCTTGTTGTTGCTCGCGCCTGCCTAACACGATCTGGATCATATGGCGACGGGTTGTTGCGCGAAACAGCATGTTTCGTCTCAATTATGACGGGTGATCTGACCGTAGCGACAGCCTTTCGCCAGCGAAAGGTTTCCGTTTTCGTCGTGGGTCAGTAACCGAACGGTGCCGATCAGGACGGCCTGTTGCGCGAAGGTTATTGTTCGCTCCCCAATTGGTGAGTCATCGGAAACGACCTGATCAGATCGTTCAGCCCTGTTTATAAAGCCCAAGCCTGCTCCCCGCATCACCGATTTGGGACGGGCAGACGGGTCATTGCCGCGCGAGTTATTCAGCCTGCCTCAATGTTTGTTGACCATGCGAAGATCAGTTTGCCGTTTGTTGTTGTCAGCCTTGCCCTGGTCATATCGGTCAAGAAAGCCGACTTCATATGACTGGCCAGCCGCCGCGCGAAAGCAGCAGCCTGTTCCCTTACTGGTCATGACCTGGGACTGATATGCGCTGTGCCGCAAGCAGCATCTGCCTGCCCTTTCATATCAAGTGAACTCGATCACAGTGAGACGTTTCGTTACTGCCTGCTCCCTAATTGTTATCATCAACGATTTGGGACTGACAGAACGGAAGCCAGAGCCTTGCCCCAATTACGATCACCGTCGGACTGGTGAAGACGGCTTCATTGCCAGCGCCCAGCCTGTTCTGTCATCAATAACGGACTTCCGGGATTGGTAAGAAGACGTCATTGCCGCGCAGTTGCCCTTACCATCATCAAACGATTGACTGGCAGCATACAAAAGCGAAAGTTGTTACCCGTTTGCCCCACCATAACTGGACGGTGCCGACCATGCGACCAAAGTTGTTGCCTTTGCCCAATTACATCAACGAATCCTTGACCAGCAGGAAGACGCGAAAGCAGCGCCCAACTTCAATACATCATCAACGGACGGGACTGAGTAAGGAAAGAGACGGCCATGTTTGCCACAAGTTGTTCAATTGAGATCAATACCGACGCCAGACTGATATGAAGACCAGCATAGCCTTTGCCCCACCAGCATCGGTCTATGTTGATCAGCATAATAGCGACAGCGACAGCATTCACGTTCATACCAGACACGTCTAACTCTGGGATCATAAGAACGGGCCTTTCGTAAAGCATGTTACCTGCGCCTGCCCTGACCAGACACGACGACCAGAGTACGTTGCCAAAGCGAGCGTTACGTTTTACCAATAACGCAAGATCGTCGTTCTTTGCCGCAAAGCGTTACCAGCCTGCTCCCCGCATCACCGCGAGACGGCCGTTTCTTTGCCGCGCTTGTCGTTACTCGTTTCACTTCAATTAAGCGCATCGTCTGGGACCGATAGCCGATATCTGGCCGTTTTGAAGCCGGTGCGAGTTGTTACCCAGCCTGCCCTTAATGACGTCGTGATTTGGATCATATGCAGGTATTATCATCGTCGACTTGGACGGTTTCTTTCGTTTACTACCTGCCTCAATTACATCAATAACGGAGTTGACTGAGCACGCGAAAGCACTGCTTGCCCTTACCGATACCGTCCAGTTGACTGAGTATGACGGGCCAGCTTGTTAAAGAGCAGCACAGCCTGCCCTGGTCATGCATCACCGTCGACAACGGGCTTTCAGCCGTGCAAAGTTGTTGGTTTCGTTTTGCCCTCAATTTATCATCGCGGAATTTGATCTATAGTGACGCCTGCTCTTGCCCTCAATTGGCGATCAATAAGTGATTTGGGACCATAGTGAAATGGGCCAGCCAGCCGAGAAAGCAGCATCTGCCTTGCCCCACGACATCAACGACTTTGACTATGACGGTTGCTTTCTTTCAGTGTTGCGAGCGAGCATCTGCTCTTGCCCTAATTATACTTCAACAGCCGAACAGTGAAGACGGGTTGCCAAAGCATTCGTTTCGCTCCCTGGTCATATCACGGGTCGGGATCATAGTGAAAGATCAGCCCAGCTTTTGTTGCCTTGCTCCCCTGGTCATCGTCGCCTGGGATCATGGCGAATGCTCAGCCTTTTTTAGCGTGCAGACAGCCTGCTCCCCACTGATCAACGGTGTTAGTGACGGTTAGCCAAGAGCAACGCCATTCAGCTTTGCCCTAATATGATCAATAACGAATCTGATCATAGACGGTTGCTTTCGCGCGAAAGAAAGCACCCTGGTTCACATCATCAACGGATTTGGGATCATAGCGTAGACGGGTTGTTTTGTTGCGCGAGCGTTTTCGTTCTGAATATGATCGGTCAAACGATTCGACTTTGCGATCAGAATTTCGCCAAAGTATGTTATCTGTTCCGGTTCTTGTTCATGATCGGTCAACGGATACCTGACTATATGAATTTTGTTTGTTGCGTTGTTATTTCGTTTTGCCCTGATTATGACACAAGAATTGGGATTATAGAGGTTTAAAGCTTTCAGCCGTTTAGCAGTTGTTGTTCTCAATATCACGGATTTGGACTGCGATATCAAGTTGCCGCGAGAGCAGTTACCTGCGCCTGTTCGACACGGCGTGAGCCGCGAGACCGTTTCGTTTTCAATGCGCGAGCAGCGTTTCCGGTTTTGCCCTGGTTCATGACAACGAAAGTTGACCATATGAAGACGGGTTAATACGTGCGAGCAAGATTCGTTTTACCTGGTTCAGATCATCAACGGACTTCGATTCAGTATGAAGATCGATCAGCTTTTCAGCCGCGCAAAGGTTCTTTGCTCCCCACCGCGAATTTGGACGCAGTGAAGACGGTTGCCGCGCGAAAGAGCATCCAGCCTTTGCCCCAATTACGACATCAACGGATTTGAACATGTATTGCCGAGAGCAGCGCCCAGCCTTTGCCCTCAATATGACAACGATCGATCGAGGAGATCGGGTTGTTTTGCTGTGCGAGCAGCATTCACTGTTCTAATTGTCAACGATTTGGACTATAGCGAGATATTGTCGCCTTTAGCCGTGCGAAGCAGCATTGTTTTCACCAGACACAACGGGATTTTGGGACTGAGTATGGTTGCCGCGAGTTGCCCTGGTTCGAACCGGAGCCGATTATAGTGAGACCGTTTACGCATACACAGCCTTGCCCCAATATCAACGGATTTGACTATAGACGGTTAATAAAGCGAAAGCAGTTATCGTTTCACCCTTACCATCTCCTGTCGACTTGATTATGAATCGTTTCCATTTCAGCCAGACAGCATTCAGTTTGGCACGGGTCGATTCGGGATCAGCACGGTTAGCGCATTGCTCGTTCAATATCAACGGATCAGCGGTTGCTTAAAAGAGCAGTTGTTCACTACTTTATCATCGTCGACTTGGATCGCGATCGCCCATTTTTTCACGCATCAGCGACGTTTTGCCCCAATTATGGAACTGAACGGTATTGATCATATGAAGACGGGTTAAATGTTGCGCATAGCGTTCGCGCCTTTGCCCTGGTTGAGACACAATGAACTTGGATCAGCAGTGACGGGTTACCAGCAGCATTGTTTGTCCCCTAATATCGTCGATTTCGCGAGATGGGTCAGCCTTTGTTGCGCGAGCGTTATTTTACCTGCCCTACCATGACATCGATCTGATCATAAGAGATCGTTCCAGCTAAATGCGCAGCGTTATCTGTTCCGTCTCAATTACGATCATCAAAGTGAACTCAATCATAAGGAGACGCAGCCAAGCGAGCAAAGCATCTGCCTTTGCCCTTAATGATCATCAACGGATTGGGATCATTGTTGAGACGGGTCAGTTTTTTTTTTTGTTAAAGAGCAGCGATTCAGCCTGCCCCACCAGATCAATAACGACTTCCAGATCAGACGGGTCAATGCTTGCCGCGCGAGCGTTATCTGTTTCGTCCTACCATGATCATCAACGGATTTGGGATCAGGCAGAAGAATCGCCTGTTTTCGCCGTGCGAGCCGTACAGACCAACGGCGTTGACTATGACGGGCGCTGCGTTATTCCCAGATTATCACCGATTTGGATCAGGCGTAGATCGTTCGTTTTGCCCAATTATGACACGACGGATATGAAGATTAAGCCATTGAGCGCGAGCAGCCTTTTTCCATTATGACACAACGGAGTTGGATCATATGGCGACCGTTTCAAATTTTGTACGTAAAGAGCGTTATTCGTTTTGCCTGCTCATGACACAATCTGTTGGACTGGCGAGAGCAGCACGCCTGCCCTGTCGACGATTTGGACCATAGCAGACGGGTTGGTGCCGTGCGCAAAGAAGTTATCAAGCCTTTGTCCCCTGGTTATCGGTCGGGTGAATTTGGGATCATAAGTGTGAGATTGCCAAAGCGAAAGTTGTTTTTCCTGCTCTACCATGACACGACCAGTGAACGTTGTGCCTTTGCCGTGAGTTGTTGTTCGTTTTGCCCTACGCGACAATAACGGATTTGGATCATATGACGGCCGTTTGTTGTTCGTTTGCCTGGTCTCAACGGTGTTGATTCATATGGGTTACGCGAGCCACTATAGTCCAAATCCGTTGTGTCATAATTAGGGCAAAACAGATGCTGCTCGCACAGCAAAAAACAACCCGTCTCACTATAGTCCAAATCCGTTGTGTCATAATTAGGGCAAAACAGATGCTGCTCGCACAGCAAAAAACAACCCGTCTCACTATAGTCCAAATCGTTGTGTGTCATAATTAGGGCAAAACAGATGCTGCTCGCACAGCAAAAAAACAAACAGTCTCACTATAGTCCAAATCCGTTGTGTCATAATTAGGGTAAAACAGATGCTGCTCGCACAGCAAAGAAACAACCAGTCTCACTATAGTCCAAATCCGTTGTGTGTGTCATAATTAGGGCAAAACAGATGCTGCTCGCACAGCAAAGAAACAACCCGTCTCACTATAGTCCAAATCCGTTGTGTCATAATTAGGGCAAAACAGATGCTGCTCGCACAGCAAAGAAACAACCCGTCTCACTATAGTCCAACTTCGTTGTGTCATAATTAGGGCAAAACAGATGCTGCTCGCACAGCAAAGAAACAACCCGTCTCACTATAGTCCAAATCCGTTGTGTCATAATTAGGGCAAAACAGATGCTGCTCGCACAGCAAAGAAAAACAACCCGTCTCACTATAGTCCAAATCCGTTGTGTCATAATTAGGGCAAAACAGATGCTGCTCGCACAGCAAAGAAACAACCCGTCTCACTATAGTCCAAATCCGTTGTGTCATAATTAGGGCAAAACAGATGCTGCTCGCACAGCAAAGAAACAACCCGTCTCACTATAGTCCAAATCCGTTGTGTCATAATTAGGGCAAAACAGATGCTGCTCGCACAGCAAAGAAACAACCAGTCTCACTATAGTCCAAATCCGTTGTGTCATAATTAGGGCAAAACAGATGCTGCTCGCACAGCAAAGAAACAACCCGTCTCACTATAGTCCAAATCCGTTGTGTCATAATTAGGGCAAAACAGATGCTGCTCGCACAGCAAAGAAACAAACCGTCTCACTATAGTCCAAATCCGTTGTGTCATAATTAGGGCAAAACAGATGCTGCTCGCACAGCAAAGAAACAACCCGTCTCACTATAGTCCAAATTCCTTGTGTCATAATTAGGGCAAAACAGATGCTGCTCGCACAGCAAAGAAACAACCCGTCTCACTATAGTCCAAATCCGTTGTGTCATAATTAGGGCAAAACAGATGCTGCTCGCACAGCAAAGAAACAACCCGTCTCACTATAGTCCAAATCCGTTGTGTCATAATTAGGGCAAAACAGATGCTGCTCGCACAGCAAAGAAACAACCCGTCTCACTATAGTCCAAATCCGTTGTGTCATAATTAGGGTTGCAAAACAGATGCTGCTCGCACAGCAAAGAAACAACCCGTCTCACTATAGTCCAAATCCGTTGTGTCATAATTAGGGCAAAACAGATGCTGCTCGCACAGCAAAGAAAACAAACAGTCTCACTATAGTCCAAATCCGTTGTGTCATAATTAGGGCAAAACAGATGCTGCTCGCACAGCAAAGAAACAACCCGTCTCACTATAGTCCAAATCCGTTGTGTCATAATTAGGGCAAAAACAGATGCTGCTCGCACAGCAAAGAAACAACCAGTCTCACTATAGTCCAAATCCGTTGTGTCATAATTAGGGCAAAACAGATGCTGCTCGCACAGCAAAAAACAACCCGTCTCACTATAGTCCAAATCCGTTGTGTCATAATTAGGGCAAAACAGATGCTGCTCGCACAGCAAAGAAACAAACCGTCTCACTATAGTCCAAATCCGTTGTGTCATAATTAGGGCAAAACAGATGCTGCTCGCACAGCAAAGAAACAACCAGTCTCACTATAGTCCAAATCCGTTGTGTCATAATTAGGGCAAAACAGATGCTGCTCGCACAGCAAAGAAACAAACCGTCTCACTATAGTCCAAATCCGTTGTGTCATAATTAGGGCAAAACAGATGCTGCTCGCACAGCAAAAAAACAACCCGTCTCACTATAGTCCAACACCGTTGAGTTATAATTAGGGCAAAACAGATGCTGCTCGCACAGCAAAGAAACAAACAGTCTCACTATAGTCCAAATCCGTTGTGTCATAATTAGGGCAAAACAGATGCTGCTCGCACAGCAAAGAAACAACCCGTCTCACTATAGTCCAAATCCGTTGTGTCATAATTAGGGCAAAACAGATGCTGCTCGCACAGCAAAAAACAACCCGTCTCACTATAGTCCAAATCCGTTGTGTCATAATTAGGGCAAAACAGATGCTGCTCGCACAGCAAAGAAAACAACCCGTCTCACTATAGTCCAAATCCGTTGTGTCATAATTAGGGCAAAACAGATGCTGCTCGCACAGCAAAGAAACAACCCGTCTCACTATAGTCCAAATCCGTTGTGTCATAATTAGGGCAAAACAGATGCTGCTCGCACAGCAAAGAAACAACCCGTCTCACTATAGTCCAAATCCGTTGTGTCATAATTAGGGCAAAACAGATGCTGCTCGCACAGCAAAGAAACAACCCGTCTCACTATAGTCCAAATCCGTTGTGTCATAATTAGGGCAAAACAGATGCTGCTCGCACAGCAAAGAAACAAACAGTCTCACTATAGTCCAAATCCGTTGTGTCATAATTAGGGCAAAACAGATGCTGCTCGCACAGCAAAAAAAAACCCGTCTCACTATAGTCCAAATCCGTTGTGTCATAATTAGGGCAAAACAGATGCTGCTCGCACAGCAAAGAAACAACCCGTCTCACTATAGTCCAAATCCGTTGTGTCATAATTAGGGCAAAACAGATGCTGCTCGCACAGCAAAGAAACAACCCGTCTCACTATAGTCCAAATCCGTTGTGTCATAATTAGGGCAAAACAGATGCTGCTCGCACAGCAAAGAAACAAACAGTCTCACTATAGTCCAAATCCGTTGTGTCATAATTAGGGCAAAACAGATGCTGCTCGCACAGCAAAGAAACAACCCGTCTCACTATAGTCCAAATCCGTTGTGTCATAATTAGGGCAAAACAGATGCTGCTCGCACAGCAAAGAAACAAACAGTCTCACTATAGTCCAAATCCGTTGTGTCATAATTAGGGCAAAACAGATGCTGCTCGCACAGCAAAGAAACAACCCGTCTCACTATAGTCCAAATCCGTTGTGTCATAATTAGGGCAAAACAGATGCTGCTCGCACAGCAAAGAAACAACCCGTCTCACTATAGTCCAAATCCGTTGTGTCATAATTAGGGCCAAAACAGATGCTGCTCGCACAGCAAAAACAAACCGTCTCACTATAGTCCAAATCCGTTGTGTCATAATTAGGGCAAAACAGATGCTGCTCGCACAGCAAAGAAACAAACAGTCTCACTATAGTCCAAATCCGTTGTGTCATAATTAGGGCAAAACAGATGCTGCTCGCACAGCAAAGAAACAACCCGTCTCACTATAGTCCAAATCCGTTGTGTCATAATTAGGGCAAAACAGATGCTGCTCGCACAGCAAAGAAACAAACCCGTCTCACTATAGTCCAAATCCGTTGTGTCATAATTAGGGCAAAACAGATGCTGCTCGCACAGCAAAACAACCCGTCTCACTATAGTCCAACATCCGTTGTGTCATAATTAGGGCAAAACAGATGCTGCTCGCACAGCAAAGAAACAACCAGTCTCACTATAGTCCAAATCCGTTGTGTCATAATTAGGGCAAAACAGATGCTGCTCGCACAGCAAAGAAAAACAACCCGTCTCACTATAGTCCAAATCCGTTGTGTCATAATTAGGGCAAAACAGATGCTGCTCGCACAGCAAAGAAACAACCCGTCTCACTATAGTCCAAATCCGTTGTGTCATAATTAGGGCAAAACAGATGCTGCTCGCACAGCAAAGAAAAACAACCCGTCTCACTATAGTCCAAATCCGTTGTGTCATAATTAGGGCAAAACAGATGCTGCTCGCACAGCAAAGAAAACAACCCGTCTCACTATAGTCCAAATCCGTTGTGTCATAATTAGGGCAAAACAGATGCTGCTCGCACAGCAAAGAAACAACCCGTCTCACTATAGTCCAAATCCGTTGTGTCATAATTAGGGCAAAACAGATGCTGCTCGCACAGCAAAGAAAAACAACCCGTCTCACTATAGTCCAAATCCGTTGTGTCATAATTAGGGGGTAAAACAGATGCTGCTCGCACAGCAAAAAAAACAACCCGTCTCACTATAGTCCAAATCCGTTGTGTCATAATTAGGGCAAAACAGATGCTGCTCGCACAGCAAAGAAACAACCCGTCTCACTATAGTCCAAATCCGTTGTGTCATAATTAGGGCAAAACAGATGCTGCTCGCACAGCAAAGAAACAAACCGTCTCACTATAGTCCAAATCCGTTGTGTCATAATTAGGGCAAAACAGATGCTGCTCGCACAGCAAAGAAACAACCCGTCTCACTATAGTCCAAATCCGTTGTGTCATAATTAGGGCAAAACAGATGCTGCTCGCACAGCAAAGAAACAACCCGTCTCACTATAGTCCAAATCCGTTGTGTCATAATTAGGGCAAAACAGATGCTGCTCGCACAGCAAAAAAAAACAACCCGTCTCACTATAGTCCAAATCCGTTGTGTCATAATTAGGGCAAAACAGATGCTGCTCGCACAGCAAAGAAACAAACAGTCTCACTATAGTCCAAATCCGTTGTGTCATAATTAGGGCAAAACAGATGCTGCTCGCACAGCAAAGAAACAACCCGTCTCACTATAGTCCAAATCCGTTGTGTCATAATTAGGGCAAAACAGATGCTGCTCGCACAGCAAAGAAACAAACCGTCTCACTATAGTCCAAATCCGTTGTGTCATAATTAGGGCAAAACAGATGCTGCTCGCACAGCAAAGAAACAACCCGTCTCACTATAGTCCAAATCCGTTGTGTCATAATTAGGGCAAAACAGATGCTGCTCGCACAGCAAAGAAACCCAGTCTCACTATAGTCCAAATCCGTTGTGTCATAATTAGGGCAAAACAGATGCTGCTCGCACAGCAAAAAACAACCCGTCTCACTATAGTCCAAATCCGTTGTGTCATAATTAGGGCAAAACAGATGCTGCTCGCACAGCAAAGAAACAACCAGTCTCACTATAGTCCAAATCCGTTGTGTCATAATTAGGGCAAAACAGATGCTGCTCGCACAGCAAAAAAAACAACCCGTCTCACTATAGTCCAAATCCGTTGTGTCATAATTAGGGCAAAACAGATGCTGCTCGCACAGCAAAGAAACAAACAGTCTCACTATAGTCCAAATCCGTTGTGTCATAATTAGGGCAAAACAGATGCTGCTCGCACAGCAAAAAAACAACCCGTCTCACTATAGTCCAAATCCGTTGTGTCATAATTAGGGCAAAACAGATGCTGCTCGCACAGCAAAGAAACAACCCGTCTCACTATAGTCCAAATCCGTTGTGTCATAATTAGGGCAAAACAGATGCTGCTCGCACAGCAAAGAAACAACCCGTCTCACTATAGTCCAAATCCGTTGTGTCATAATTAGGGCAAAACAGATGCTGCTCGCACAGCAAAGAAACAACCCGTCTCACTATAGTCCAAATCCGTTGTGTCATAATTAGGGGCAAAACAGATGCTGCTCGCACAGCAAAAAGAACAACCCGTCTCACTATAGTCCAAATCCGTTGTGTCATAATTAGGGCAAAACAGATGCTGCTCGCACAGCAAAGAAACAACCCGTCTCACTATAGTCCAAATCCGTTGTGTCATAATTAGGGCAAAACAGATGCTGCTCGCACAGCAAAGAAACAAACAGTCTCACTATAGTCCAAATCCGTTGTGTCATAATTAGGGCAAAACAGATGCTGCTCGCACAGCAAAGAAACAACCCGTCTCACTATAGTCCAAATCCGTTGTGTCATAATTAGGGCAAAACAGATGCTGCTCGCACAGCAAAGAAACAACCAGTCTCACTATAGTCCAAATCCGTTGTGTCATAATTAGGGCAAAACAGATGCTGCTCGCACAGCAAAGAAACAACCCGTCTCACTATAGTCCAACACCGTTGAGTCATAATTAGGGCAAAACAGATGCTGCTCGCACAGCAAAGAAACAAACAGTCTCACTATAGTCCAAATCCGTTGTGTCATAATTAGGGCAAAACAGATGCTGCTCGCACAGCAAAGAAACAACCCGTCTCACTATAGTCCAAATCCGTTGTGTCATAATTAGGGCAAAACAGATGCTGCTCGCACAGCAAAGAAACAACCCGTCTCACTATAGTCCAAATCCGTTGTGTCATAATTAGGGCAAAACAGATGCTGCTCGCACAGCAAAGAAACAAACAGTCTCACTATAGTCCAAATCCGTTGTGTCATAATTAGGGCAAACAGATGCTGCTCGCACAGCAAAGAAACAAACAGTCTCACTATAGTCCAAATCCGTTGTGTCATAATTAGGGCAAAACAGATGCTGCTCGCACAGCAAAGAAACAACCCGTCTCACTATAGTCCAAATCCGTTGTGTCATAATTAGGGCAAAACAGATGCTGCTCGCACAGCAAAAAGAAACAACCCGTCTCACTATAGTCCAAATCCGTTGTGTCATAATTAGGGCAAAACAGATGCTGCTCGCACAGCAAAAAACAACCCGTCTCACTATAGTCCAAATCCGTTGTGTCATAATTAGGGCAAAACAGATGCTGCTCGCACAGCAAAGAAACAAACAGTCTCACTATAGTCCAAATCCGTTGTGTCATAATTAGGGCAAAACAGATGCTGCTCGCACAGCAAAGAAACAACCCGTCTCACTATAGTCCAAATCCGTTGTGTCATAATTAGGGCAAAAACAGATGCTGCTCGCACAGCAAAGAAACAACCCGTCTCACTATAGTCCAAATCCGTTGTGTCATAATTAGGGCAAAAAACAGATGCTGCTCGCACAGCAAAGAAACAACCCGTCTCACTATAGTCCAAATCCGTTGTGTCATAATTAGGGCAAAACAGATGCTGCTCGCACAGCAAAGAAACAAACAGTCTCACTATAGTCCAAATCCGTTGTGTCATAATTAGGGCAAAACAGATGCTGCTCGCACAGCAAAGAAACAACCCGTCTCACTATAGTCCAAATCCGTTGTGTCATAATTAGGGCAAAACAGATGCTGCTCGCACAGCAAAAAAACAACCCGTCTCACTATAGTCCAAATCCGTTGTGTCATAATTAGGGCAAAACAGATGCTGCTCGCACAGCAAAGAAACAAACAGTCTCACTATAGTCCAAATCCGTTGTGTCATAATTAGGGCAAAACAGATGCTGCTCGCACAGCAAAAAAAACAACCCGTCTCACTATAGTCCAAATCCGTTGTGTCATAATTAGGGCAAAACAGATGCTGCTCGCACAGCAAAGAAACAAACAGTCTCACTATAGTCCAAATCCGTTGTGTCATAATTAGGGCAAAACAGATGCTGCTCGCACAGCAAAGAAACAACCCGTCTCACTATAGTCCAAATCCGTTGTGTCATAATTAGGGCAAAACAGATGCTGCTCGCACAGCAAAGAAACAACCCGTCTCACTATAGTCCAAATCCGTTGTGTCATAATTAGGGCAAAACAGATGCTGCTCGCACAGCAAAGAAACAAACCGTCTCACTATAGTCCAAATCCGTTGTGTCATAATTAGGGCAAAACAGATGCTGCTCGCACAGCAAAAAAACAACCCGTCTCACTATAGTCCAAATCCGTTGTGTCATAATTAGGGCAAAAACAGATGCTGCTCGCACAGCAAAGAAACAAACAGTCTCACTATAGTCCAAATCCGTTGTGTCATAATTAGGGCAAAACAGATGCTGCTCGCACAGCAAAAAACAACCCGTCTCACTATAGTCCAAATCCGTTGTGTCATAATTAGGGCAAAACAGATGCTGCTCGCACAGCAAAGAAAAACAACCCGTCTCACTATAGTCCAAATCCGTTGTGTCATAATTAGGGCAAAACAGATGCTGCTCGCACAGCAAAGAAACAACCCGTCTCACTATAGTCCAAATCCGTTGTGTCATAATTAGGGCAAAACAGATGCTGCTCGCACAGCAAAGAAACAACCAGTCTCACTATAGTCCAAATCCGTTGTGTCATAATTAGGGCAAAACAGATGCTGCTCGCACAGCAAAGAAACAACCCGTCTCACTATAGTCCAAATCCGTTGTGTCATAATTAGGGAAAACAGATGCTGCTCGCACAGCAAAGAAACAAACAGTCTCACTATAGTCCAAATCCGTTGTGTCATAATTAGGGCAAAACAGATGCTGCTCGCACAGCAAAGAAACAACCCGTCTCACTATAGTCCAAATCCGTTGTGTCATAATTAGGGCAAAACAGATGCTGCTCGCACAGCAAAAAAAACAACCCGTCTCACTATAGTCCAAATCCGTTGTGTCATAATTAGGGCAAAACAGATGCTGCTCGCACAGCAAAGAAACAACCCGTCTCACTATAGTCCAAATCCGTTGTGTCATAATTAGGGCAAAACAGATGCTGCTCGCACAGCAAAGAAACAACCCGTCTCACTATAGTCCAAATCCGTTGTGTCATAATTAGGGCAAAACAGATGCTGCTCGCACAGCAAAGAAACAACCCGTCTCACTATAGTCCAAATCCGTTGTGTCATAATTAGGGCAAAACAGATGCTGCTCGCACAGCAAAGAAAACAACCCGTCTCACTATAGTCCAAATCCGTTGTGTCATAATTAGGGCAAAACAGATGCTGCTCGCACAGCAAAGAAACAACCCGTCTCACTATAGTCCAAATCCGTTGTGTCATAATTAGGGCAAAACAGATGCTGCTCGCACAGCAAAGAAACAACCCGTCTCACTATAGTCCAAATCCGTTGTGTCATAATTAGGGCAAAACAGATGCTGCTCGCACAGCAAAGAAACAACCCGTCTCACTATAGTCCAAATCCGTTGTGTCATAATTAGGGCAAAACAGATGCTGCTCGCACAGCAAAGAAACAACCCGTCTCACTATAGTCCAAATCCGTTGTGTCATAATTAGGGCAAAACAGATGCTGCTCGCACAGCAAAGAAAAACAACCCGTCTCACTATAGTCCAAATCCGTTGTGTCATAATTAGGGCAAAACAGATGCTGCTCGCACAGCAAAGAAACAAACAGTCTCACTATAGTCCAAATCCGTTGTGTCATAATTAGGGCAAAACAGATGCTGCTCGCACAGCAAAGAAACAACCCGTCTCACTATAGTCCAAATCCGTTGTGTCATAATTAGGGCAAAACAGATGCTGCTCGCACAGCAAAGAAACAACCCGTCTCACTATAGTCCAAATCCGTTGTGTCATAATTAGGGCAAAACAGATGCTGCTCGCACAGCAAAGAAACAACCCGTCTCACTATAGTCCAAATCCGTTGTGTCATAATTAGGGCAAAACAGATGCTGCTCGCACAGCAAAGAAACAACCCGTCTCACTATAGTCCAAATCCGTTGTGTCATAATTAGGGCAAAACAGATGCTGCTCGCACAGCAAAGAAACAAACCCGTCTCACTATAGTCCAAATCCGTTGTGTCATAATTAGGGCAAAACAGATGCTGCTCGCACAGCAAAGAAACAACCCGTCTCACTATAGTCCAAATCCGTTGTGTCATAATTAGGGCAAAACAGATGCTGCTCGCACAGCAAAGAAACAACCCGTCTCACTATAGTCCAAATCCGTTGTGTCATAATTAGGGCAAAACAGATGCTGCTCGCACAGCAAAGAAACAACCCGTCTCACTATAGTCCAAATCCGTTGTGTCATAATTAGGGCAAAACAGATGCTGCTCGCACAGCAAAGAAACAAACAGTCTCACTATAGTCCAAATCCGTTGTGTCATAATTAGGGCAAAACAGATGCTGCTCGCACAGCAAAGAAACAACCCGTCTCACTATAGTCCAAATCCGTTGTGTCATAATTAGGGCAAAACAGATGCTGCTCGCACAGCAAAAAAACAACCCGTCTCACTATAGTCCAAATCCGTTGTGTCATAATTAGGGCAAAACAGATGCTGCTCGCACAGCAAAGAAACAAACAGTCTCACTATAGTCCAAATCCGTTGTGTCATAATTAGGGCAAAACAGATGCTGCTCGCACAGCAAAAAACAACCCGTCTCACTATAGTCCAAATCCGTTGTGTCATAATTAGGGCAAAACAGATGCTGCTCGCACAGCAAAGAAACAACCCGTCTCACTATAGTCCAAATCCGTTGTGTCATAATTAGGGCAAAACAGATGCTGCTCGCACAGCAAAGAAACAAACAGTCTCACTATAGTCCAAATCCGTTGTGTCATAATTAGGGCAAAACAGATGCTGCTCGCACAGCAAAGAAACAAACAGTCTCACTATAGTCCAAATCCGTTGTGTCATAATTAGGGCAAAACAGATGCTGCTCGCACAGCAAAGAAACAACCCGTCTCACTATAGTCCAAATCCGTTGTGTCATAATTAGGGCAAAACAGATGCTGCTCGCACAGCAAAGAAACAACCCGTCTCACTATAGTCCAAATCCGTTGTGTCATAATTAGGGCAAAACAGATGCTGCTCGCACAGCAAAGAAACAAACCGTCTCACTATAGTCCAAATCCGTTGTGTCATAATTAGGGCAAAACAGATGCTGCTCGCACAGCAAAGAAACAACCCGTCTCACTATAGTCCAAATCCGTTGTGTCATAATTAGGGCAAAACAGATGCTGCTCGCACAGCAAAGAAACAACCCGTCTCACTATAGTCCAAATCCGTTGTGTCATAATTAGGGCAAAACAGATGCTGCTCGCACAGCAAAGAAACAACCCGTCTCACTATAGTCCAAATCCGTTGTGTCATAATTAGGGCAAAACAGATGCTGCTCGCACAGCAAAGAAACAAACAGTCTCACTATAGTCCAAATCCGTTGTGTCATAATTAGGGCAAAACAGATGCTGCTCGCACAGCAAAGAAACAACCCGTCTCACTATAGTCCAAATCCGTTGTGTCATAATTAGGGCAAAACAGATGCTGCTCGCACAGCAAAAAACAACCCGTCTCACTATAGTCCAAATCCGTTGTGTCATAATTAGGGCAAAACAGATGCTGCTCGCACAGCAAAGAAACAACCCGTCTCACTATAGTCCAAATCCGTTGTGTCATAATTAGGGCAAAACAGATGCTGCTCGCACAGCAAAGAAAAACAACCCGTCTCACTATAGTCCAAATCCGTTGTGTCATAATTAGGGCAAAACAGATGCTGCTCGCACAGCAAAGAAACAACCCGTCTCACTATAGTCCAAATCCGTTGTGTCATAATTAGGGCAAAACAGATGCTGCTCGCACAGCAAAGAAACAACCCGTCTCACTATAGTCCAAATCCGTTGTGTCATAATTAGGGCAAAACAGATGCTGCTCGCACAGCAAAGAAACAACCCGTCTCACTATAGTCCAAATCCGTTGTGTCATAATTAGGGCAAAACAGATGCTGCTCGCACAGCAAAGAAACAAACCGTCTCACTATAGTCCAAATCCGTTGTGTCATAATTAGGGCAAAACAGATGCTGCTCGCACAGCAAAAAAACAACCCGTCTCACTATAGTCCAAATCCGTTGTGTCATAATTAGGGCAAAACAGATGCTGCTCGCACAGCAAAGAAACAAACAGTCTCACTATAGTCCAAATCCGTTGTGTCATAATTAGGGCAAAACAGATGCTGCTCGCACAGCAAAAAAAACAACCCGTCTCACTATAGTCCAACACCGTTGTGTCATAATTAGGGCAAAACAGATGCTGCTCGCACAGCAAAGAAACAAACAGTCTCACTATAGTCCAAATCCGTTGTGTCATAATTAGGGCAAAACAGATGCTGCTCGCACAGCAAAAAACAACCCGTCTCACTATAGTCCAAATCCGTTGTGTCATAATTAGGGCAAAACAGATGCTGCTCGCACAGCAAAGAAACAACCCGTCTCACTATAGTCCAAATCCGTTGTGTCATAATTAGGGCAAAACAGATGCTGCTCGCACAGCAAAGAAACAACCCGTCTCACTATAGTCCAAATCCGTTGTGTCATAATTAGGGCAAAACAGATGCTGCTCGCACAGCAAAGAAACAAACAGTCTCACTATAGTCCAAATCCGTTGTGTCATAATTAGGGCAAAACAGATGCTGCTCGCACAGCAAAGAAACAACCCGTCTCACTATAGTCCAAATCCGTTGTGTCATAATTAGGGCAAAACAGATGCTGCTCGCACAGCAAAGAAACAACCCGTCTCACTATAGTCCAAATCCGTTGTGTCATAATTAGGGCAAAACAGATGCTGCTCGCACAGCAAAGAAACAACCCGTCTCACTATAGTCCAAATCCGTTGTGTCATAATTAGGGCAAAACAGATGCTGCTCGCACAGCAAAGAAACAAACAGTCTCACTATAGTCCAAATCCGTTGTGTCATAATTAGGGCAAAACAGATGCTGCTCGCACAGCAAAGAAACAACCCGTCTCACTATAGTCCAAATCCGTTGTGTCATAATTAGGGCAAAACAGATGCTGCTCGCACAGCAAAGAAACAAACAGTCTCTCACTATAGTCCAAATCCGTTGTGTCATAATTAGGGCAAAACAGATGCTGCTCGCACACAGCAAAAAACAACCCGTCTCACTATAGTCCAAATCCGTTGTGTCATAATTAGGGCAAAACAGATGCTGCTCGCACAGCAAAGAAACAAACCGTCTCACTATAGTCCAAATCCGTTGTGTCATAATTAGGGCAAAACAGATGCTGCTCGCACAGCAAAGAAACAACCCGTCTCACTATAGTCCAAATCCGTTGTGTCATAATTAGGGCAAAACAGATGCTGCTCGCACAGCAAAAAAAACAACCCGTCTCACTATAGTCCAAATCCGTTGTGTCATAATTAGGGCAAAACAGATGCTGCTCGCACAGCAAAGAAACAAACCGTCTCACTATAGTCCAAATCCGTTGTGTCATAATTAGGGCAAAACAGATGCTGCTCGCACAGCAAAGAAACAACCCGTCTCACTATAGTCCAAATCCGTTGTGTCATAATTAGGGCAAAACAGATGCTGCTCGCACAGCAAAGAAACAAACAGTCTCACTATAGTCCAAATCCGTTGTGTCATAATTAGGGCAAAACAGATGCTGCTCGCACAGCAAAGAAACAACCCGTCTCACTATAGTCCAAATCCGTTGTGTCATAATTAGGGCAAAACAGATGCTGCTCGCACAGCAAAAAACAACCCGTCTCACTATAGTCCAAATCCGTTGTGTCATAATTAGGGCAAAACAGATGCTGCTCGCACAGCAAAGAAACAAACAGTCTCACTATAGTCCAAATCCGTTGTGTCATAATTAGGGCAAAACAGATGCTGCTCGCACAGCAAAAAAACAACCCGTCTCACTATAGTCCAAATCCGTTGTGTCATAATTAGGGCAAAACAGATGCTGCTCGCACAGCAAAAAAAACAACCCGTCTCACTATAGTCCAAATCCGTTGTGTCATAATTAGGGCAAAAACAGATGCTGCTCGCACAGCAAAGAAACAACCCGTCTCACTATAGTCCAAATCCGTTGTGTCATAATTAGGGCAAAACAGATGCTGCTCGCACAGCAAAGAAACAAACCGTCTCACTATAGTCCAAATCCGTTGTGTCATAATTAGGGCAAAACAGATGCTGCTCGCACAGCAAAGAAACAACCCGTCTCACTATAGTCCAAATCCGTTGTGTCATAATTAGGGCAAAACAGATGCTGCTCGCACAGCAAAGAAACAACCCGTCTCACTATAGTCCAAATCCGTTGTGTCATAATTAGGGCAAAACAGATGCTGCTCGCACAGCAAAGAAACAAACCGTCTCACTATAGTCCAAATCCGTTGTGTCATAATTAGGGCAAAACAGATGCTGCTCGCACAGCAAAAAAACAAACCCGTCTCACTATAGTCCAAATCCGTTGTGTCATAATTAGGGCAAAACAGATGCTGCTCGCACAGCAAAAAACAACCCGTCTCACTATAGTCCAAATCCGTTGTGTCATAATTAGGGCAAAACAGATGCTGCTCGCACAGCAAAGAAACAAACAGTCTCACTATAGTCCAAATCCGTTGTGTCATAATTAGGGCAAAACAGATGCTGCTCGCACAGCAAAAAACAACCCGTCTCACTATAGTCCAAATCCGTTGTGTCATAATTAGGGCAAAACAGATGCTGCTCGCACAGCAAAGAAACAACCCGTCTCACTATAGTCCAAATCCGTTGTGTCATAATTAGGGCAAAACAGATGCTGCTCGCACAGCAAAAAAACAACCCGTCTCACTATAGTCCAAATCCGTTGTGTCATAATTAGGGCAAAACAGATGCTGCTCGCACAGCAAAGAAACAAACAGTCTCACTATAGTCCAAATCCGTTGTGTCATAATTAGGGCAAAACAGATGCTGCTCGCACAGCAAAGAAACAACCCGTCTCACTATAGTCCAAATCCGTTGTGTCATAATTAGGGCAAAACAGATGCTGCTCGCACAGCAAAAAAACAAACAGTCTCACTATAGTCCAAATCCGTTGTGTCATAATTAGGGCAAAACAGATGCTGCTCGCACAGCAAAGAAACAACCCGTCTCACTATAGTCCAAATCCGTTGTGTCATAATTAGGGCAAAACAGATGCTGCTCGCACAGCAAAGAAACAACCCGTCTCACTATAGTCCAAATCCGTTGTGTCATAATTAGGGCAAAACAGATGCTGCTCGCACAGCAAAGAAACAACCCGTCTCACTATAGTCCAAATCCGTTGTGTCATAATTAGGGCAAAACAGATGCTGCTCGCACAGCAAAGAAACAACCCGTCTCACTATAGTCCAAATCCGTTGTGTCATAATTAGGGCAAAACAGATGCTGCTCGCACAGCAAAGAAACAAACAGTCTCACTATAGTCCAAATCCGTTGTGTCATAATTAGGGCAAAACAGATGCTGCTCGCACAGCAAAAAACAACCCGTCTCACTATAGTCCAAATCCGTTGTGTCATAATTAGGGCAAAACAGATGCTGCTCGCACAGCAAAGAAACAAACCCGTCTCACTATAGTCCAAATCCGTTGTGTCATAATTAGGGCAAAACAGATGCTGCTCGCACAGCAAAAAAACAACCCGTCTCACTATAGTCCAAATCCGTTGTGTCATAATTAGGGCAAAACAGATGCTGCTCGCACAGCAAAGAAAACAAACCGTCTCACTATAGTCCAAATCCGTTGTGTCATAATTAGGGCAAAACAGATGCTGCTCGCACAGCAAAGAAACAACCCGTCTCACTATAGTCCAAATCCGTTGTGTCATAATTAGGGCAAAACAGATGCTGCTCGCACAGCAAAGAAACAACCCGTCTCACTATAGTCCAAATCCGTTGTGTCATAATTAGGGCAAAACAGATGCTGCTCGCACAGCAAAGAAACAAACAGTCTCACTATAGTCCAAATCCGTTGTGTCATAATTAGGGCAAAACAGATGCTGCTCGCACAGCAAAGAAACAAACCGTCTCACTATAGTCCAAATCCGTTGTGTCATAATTAGGGCAAAACAGATGCTGCTCGCACAGCAAAAAACAACCCGTCTCACTATAGTCCAAACCGTTGTGTATAATTAGGGCAAAACAGATGCTGCTCGCACAGCAAAGAAACAAACAGTCTCACTATAGTCCAAATCCGTTGTGTCATAATTAGGGCAAAACAGATGCTGCTCGCACAGCAAAAAACAACCCGTCTCACTATAGTCCAAATCCGTTGTGTCATAATTAGGGCAAAACAGATGCTGCTCGCACAGCAAAGAAACAACCCGTCTCACTATAGTCCAAATCCGTTGTGTCATAATTAGGGCAAAACAGATGCTGCTCGCACAGCAAAGAAACAACCCGTCTCACTATAGTCCAAATCCGTTGTGTCATAATTAGGGCAAAACAGATGCTGCTCGCACAGCAAAGAAACAAACAGTCTCACTATAGTCCAAATCCGTTGTGTCATAATTAGGGCAAAACAGATGCTGCTCGCACAGCAAAGAAACAACCCGTCTCACTATAGTCCAAATCCGTTGTGTCATAATTAGGGCAAAACAGATGCTGCTCGCACAGCAAAGAAACAACCCGTCTCACTATAGTCCAAATCCGTTGTGTCATAATTAGGGCAAAACAGATGCTGCTCGCACAGCAAAGAAACAACCCGTCTCACTATAGTCCAAATCCGTTGTGTCATAATTAGGGCAAAACAGATGCTGCTCGCACAGCAAAGAAACAAACAGTCTCACTATAGTCCAAATCCGTTGTGTCATAATTAGGGCAAAACAGATGCTGCTCGCACAGCAAAGAAACAACCCGTCTCACTATAGTCCAAATCCGTTGTGTCATAATTAGGGCAAAACAGATGCTGCTCGCACAGCAAAGAAACAACCCGTCTCACTATAGTCCAAATCCGTTGTGTCATAATTAGGGCAAAACAGATGCTGCTCGCACAGCAAAGAAACAAACCCGTCTCACTATAGTCCAAATCCGTTGTGTCATAATTAGGGCAAAACAGATGCTGCTCGCACAGCAAAGAAACAAACCGTCTCACTATAGTCCAAATCCGTTGTGTCATAATTAGGGCAAAACAGATGCTGCTCGCACAGCAAAGAAACAACCCGTCTCACTATAGTCCAAATCCGTTGTGTCATAATTAGGGCAAAACAGATGCTGCTCGCACAGCAAAGAAACAACCCGTCTCACTATAGTCCAAATCCGTTGTGTCATAATTAGGGCCAAAACAGATGCTGCTCGCACAGCAAAGAAACAACCCGTCTCACTATAGTCCAAATCCGTTGTGTCATAATTAGGGCAAAAACAGATGCTGCTCGCACAGCAAAGAAACAACCCGTCTCACTATAGTCCAAATCCGTTGTGTCATAATTAGGGCCAAAACAGATGCTGCTCGCACAGCAAAGAAACAACCCGTCTCACTATAGTCCAAATCCGTTGTGTCATAATTAGGGCAAAACAGATGCTGCTCGCACAGCAAAGAAACAACCCGTCTCACTATAGTCCAA
>NW_025766556.1:0-34008 GCF_003918875.1 Haliotis rubra | reverse complement strand
CACCTTTTTGCATCAGGTCCCGAGTATAGCTTTTGATAGTGGGTTTGAAGTCACTGTATGGGATTAGCAGTGAAGAGCTGCTTTTCAGCTGCAGCATCGGCCTTAGTGTTACCTGTTATGCCGACGTGACCCGGCAACCAGCAGAGGATGATGTCATATTGGCCAGATAGAAAGGTCGTTGTACAGTTCTAATATGTCCAGGATGATTGGGTGACTTGAAGTCACGTTTAGAAGTGCTTGAAGGCAGGATAATGAATCTGTAAATACGATGAAGTTTTTGGACTGATTTTGCTGTTGAATGTAGGTCAAAGCTGAAAGATAGCTTTGGCTTCAGCGGTGAAAATGGAACTGTTGTCGGGGATCCTAGAGGAGACAGTCTTGGCTCCAATGACTGTAGCGCTGGCAACTTGGCCATCGTCCTTGGATCCGTCTGTGAAAAATGGATCTGTGAGTGTTATACTTAGAACGTAATTGGTTGTATTCCTGTTGGAACACCAAAGGGATTTGTTTCAGACTTTTTGAGTTTGGTGAGGGGTGAGATCGACCTGTGGTTTCACCATTTGCCATGGTGGTGAGGACAGAAGTCGGTATGGTGCAATGATGACGAGATCAATTTTAGCTGCAGTTATGTGTGGTTTGATCCTGATTCCAAGTGGTGGAACCAGGCTTGGCAGTTTAGGAAATAAGTTTTCATAGAGCGGGTTGAAAACACAATTGTATGCTGGATTGGACTCATTTGAACGTAATTTTGTGATATACTGCAGTGAGAGTTTAATGCGGCGTTGTTCAAGGGAAGGTTCATTGGCCTCTGCATATAGACTGTCTACCGGAGAGGTCCTAAAAGCTCCCAGGCAGAGCCTCAGTCCTTGGTGGTGGATAGAGTCTAATTTTTCTAAATTGCTTTTGCAGGCTCCACCGTATACAATGGAGCCATAATCTAGTTTACTGCGAACTAATGATCTGTACAAGTGAAGGAGGGTGGTCTGATCCCCTCCCCACTCTGTATTTGAAACTACTTTTAGGAAGTCTAGAGCCTTCAAGCACTTTGTTTTCAAATATTTTATGTGTGGTAAGAATGTCAGGTGGCGGTCGAATATGAGTCCAAGGAATTTGGCCTCTTCTACTACCTTGATGGGAGTTACCATCTAAAAGTTAGGTCTGGATCCTTGTGTGGTTTGTATTTACGACAAAAGTGAATACAATTTGTTTTGGATTTTGAAAACTTGAAACCATTTTCATTGGCCCATTTTGGATTTTGTTAAGGGCAGAGTTGTAGCTGCCTTTCTATTGCATGCATGTTCTTACCACGACATGAGATATTGAAGTCATCCACGAAAGGGACCCATCAACGCAACTGTTCAGGACGTTAGTGAGGCTGTTAATTTTGATGCTAAAAGTGTGACAGACAGGATGCTGCCTTGGGGACGCCCTGATCTTGGTGGAAATAGTCAGACAGTGTGGAACCCACCCGAACTTGAAATTGTCTGTTATTTAAAACCGAGATATGAATTGAGGGTAATCTACCCCTCAATCCAAACTCGTGTAAAAATCTTTTAGGATACCATGTTTCCATGTTGTATCATATGCTTTTCTAAGTCGAAAAAAGATAGATACTGCATGTTGTTTGTTGACAATGGAGTTTTTTTGATGAATGATTCCAGACGCACCCAGATGGTCAATGGTACTTCGGTTTTCGGAACCACATTGCAGGTCACTGAGGAGGTTATTGGTCTCCAGGTACCAGATTAAACGATTGTTGACCATGCGCTCCATGGTTTTGCAAAACGCAGCTAGTTGAGTGATATAGGACGGTAGTTTGAGGGATCAGTATGATCGCGACCGGGTTTTGGTATAGGGATGATAATGGCATTGTGCCACGAGGGGAAAGTGTCCGGATGTCCAGATGTCATCAAATATATTTAGGAGTGTTTCCAGGCCTGTGTCAGGGAGGTGTTTCAGAAGCTGATAATGGATTTCATCAGCTCCTGCCGCAGTATCGTGAGAGCTTGTCCTAGGGCAGTACGTAATTCATGGAGGGAAACGTTTCGTTGTAATCCTCCCCATTATCAGAGTTAAAATTGACTGGTTTCTTTTCTTGTTGGGTTTGATATTTCTGGAACTGAGGGTTATAATTTGATGAGGAGGAGTGGTTTGCCAAAGTTTCGCCGAGTTTGTTTGCAATTTCAGATTTATTTGTTAGAAGGGAGTCACCATCTTTCAGGTGGTGAACTCCTGATTTTGACCCTTGCCCCCTTGATCTTTTGAATCATGTTCCACACCTTGGACATGGGTGTGCGGGAGTTGATTTTTTGACACATATTTCCTCCATGAGCGGCGTTTAGTTTGTTTGAAGGTACCTTTTGCCCTGGCATTTGTCATTTTAACAGCATTCAGGTTATGCACTGTAGGATGTTGTCGGAAATATTTTTCCGCCTTCTTCCTATTTTTCTAGCTTGTTTGCAGTTTGTATATCAAACCATGGTTTGCGTATGTGCGGGCTTTGCAGAGGACTTAGGAATACTTTTGTCTCCGATGGCATTTAGGACGTCTGAAAATAGTTCCATGGGGTCAGGAACATTCCTGAAGTTGTCCGGCTGGTTTGGAATAAAGGCCAGTTGGCCTTAGTAAAATTCCATCTTGTTGATGGTGGTTCATCCGTGGGGTTGATAGGAGTAAGAATTGTTGGGAAGTGGTCGCTTCCACAAAGGTCGTCATGGACCGACCATTCGAACTCATTTAAAAGATTAGAATCTGTAAGTGATAGATCGAGAGCAGAGCTAAAGGTAAACATTTGGAGGATTTCATTTCGAATAATGATTTATGTATTTATAATGATGGTTCCAACACATATTTAAACCCTGGTACAGGAACCTATTCAGCTCTTGACATGTCCATTACAGACTCAAACGTGCTAAATGAATTTGAATGGTCAGTCCACGATGACCTCTGTGGAAGTGACCAGTTTCCTACTATACTAAAGCCTGTTGCCCCATCTGATGTTCCTCCATCATCAAGATGGAATTTCAAAAAGGCTAACTGGCCTTTATATAAAACTCTGTGTGCTGCCCAACTTAAACCTGCACTTTTTATTGATGTTCCTGATGCTCTAAAGTGTTTTTCCGATGAATTGACTACCATAGCTAACGAATGTATCCCAAAGTCTTCTGCAATTCCACATATTCGAAAACCCTGGTTTAACGATACCTGCAAACAAGCTAGGAAGGAGCGGAAAAAGGCCGAGCATTTTTTCCGTCGACACCCCATGGTGCATAATTTGAATAAATTTAAGATTTTAAATGCTAAAGCACGGCGAACATTTAAACAAAATAAACGCCATTCTTGGCCAAACTATGTATTAAAGCTTAACTCACGTACGCCAATGTCAAAAGTATGGAATATGATCAAAAAAAATCAAAGGAAAGGGCTGCAAAGCTATCATTCACCATCTTAAAGACAGAAACCAGATACTAACTAATAAATCTGATATTCCTAACAAACTTGGTGAAACTGGCGAAACACTCTTCCTCATCTAATTATGTGCCTAACTTCCAAAAGTACCAAAAACAGCAAGAAAAGAAAACTATTAATTTCACTTCAGATAATTGCGAAGATTACAACGAGATATTTTCTATTCATGAGCTCCATACTGCTCTTGAACAAGCGCATGATACTGCTACAGGAGCTGATATTATCATCTCTTGAAGCATTTACCAGAATCCTGTTTAGAGACACTCTTGCATATTTTTGATGATATTTGGACCTCTGGTACATTCCCATCCTCATGGCGTGATGCCATAATTGTCCCTATTCCTAAACCTGGACGTGATCATAGCGATCCTTCAAATTATAGACCTATTTCACTTACCAGCTGCGTTTGCAAAACCATGGAACGCATGATCAATAATCGTCTCGTTTGGTACTTGGAAACTAACAATCTTCTCACTGATATCCAATGTGGTTTCCGTAAAAACCGTAGTACCATTGATCACCTAGTGCGTTTGGAATCTTTTGCAAAAAAATGCCATAATTAATAAAACAACATGCAGTGTCGATCTTTTTGACCTGGAAAAGGCATATGATACTACATGGAAATATGGTATTTTATGAGATCTACATGATTTCGGACTGTGAGGCCGTTTACCTCTTTTCCATATGTGTGACAGACAATTTCAAGTCCGAGTGGGATCACCCCTGTCTGATTATTACAAACAGGATCAGGGTGTCCCACAAGGTAGTATTTTGTCTGTCACTTTTTTTAGTATAAAGATTAATAGTTTATCAAACGTTTTAAACGATTCAATTGATGGATCGTTATTTGTGGATGATTTTAACATTTCCTGTCGTGGTAAAAACATGCATACTATCGAAAGGCAATTGCAATTGTGTTTGAATAAAATTCATAACTGGTGTCTTGAAAACCGTTTCAAATTTTCAAAATCAAAAACAAATTGTATCCACTTTTGCCGAAAATATAAACCTCACCAAGACCCAGAATTAATTTTCGACGGTACTCCTATTAAAATTGTAAAAGAGGCCAAGTTCCTGGGTTTAATTTTTTGATCAACATTTGACCTTTCGGCCACATATAAAATATTTGAAAAATAAATGCCTGAAGGCTCTAGATATATTAAAAGTTGTTTCCAACTCGAAGTGGGGAGGGGCTCAGAAAACCCTCCTCCAACTGTATCGAGCACTTATACGATCCAAACTAGATTATGGCTCCATCGTCTATTGTGGAGCCTGCAAAAGCAACCATAAACTCTTAGATTCTATCCATCATCAAGGTCTGAGACTATGTCTTGGATCTTTCCGAACTTCTCCTATTGACAGTCTCTATGTCGAGGCCGATGAGCCTTCTCTTAAACAACGGCGTATAAAATTATCCTTACAGTAGATAACGAAACTATATTCTAACGAGTCTAATCCTGCATTTAACTGTGTTTTCAATCCTCTTTATGAGGATTTGTACAACAAAAAGATTTCTCTTGTTCCGCCTCTTGGGCTAAGAATTAAACCAATCATTTCTGCTGCCGGCATTGAGCTCGAAAATATAGCTCCTTCCCGTCTTCTTTCTTCTCCTCCTTGGCAACTAGTGAGACCTGATGTTGACTTATCTCTAACAAAGTTTAAGAAATCTGAAACTAATGAATTACAATATAAACAAGAATACATGCAGTTAAAACATAAATATAATACATACAAATCCTTATTTACAGATGGGTCCAAGGATGGTGGCGCGGTGGCATGTGCCACTGTCATTTGATCCAGAACAATATCTTCTCGAATACCAAACAACAGCTCTATTTTCACAGCAGAAGCTAACGCCATATTAACAGCTCTTAAATATATTAGTAGACACCGTAAATATACACAATACATCATTTTTTCGGATTCTCTTTCTTGCCTTCAGGCTATTAAAAATCTTTCTTGTAAACATCCACTTTTATTAGAAATTATTGAATTAATGAGCTTGCTACTGGCCAATGCGACATCGTCTTTTGTTGGTTACCGAGCCACGTTGGCATTTCTGGAAACTCAATGGCCGATCTTGCTGCTAAGGCAGCACTCAACAAATCTGTGACACCACTTCTTATCCCATACTCTGATTACAAAGCTAGCATTGGAAAGTACATCCGTGATCTGATGCAGAAGAAGTGGGACACCCAAGTGGGTATCAATAAATTACATGAAATAAAACCCTTTATCGGTTACACTTACTTGGGTTGTCAGTCCAGATTTGAAGAGGTCATCATACGACGATGTCGTATTGGCCACACTAGATATACTCATGCGTACCTATTGAAAGGTGAGGATCCTCCGTTTTGTATCCCTTGAGATGAGAGAACCACGGTCAAGCATGTCCTGCTTGACTGTGTTGAATTCTCCTTCATAAGGGATAAATACTTCAATGTAAAAACAGTTAAGGATCTTTTTAACACTGATAATTTTCATTGGTTGAACTGGCCCGGTTCAACCAATCGGCTGGTCACGCCAAGCCCTGTGTGTGCTACAATTATGAATTGTTACACAAAATTGTGGGATTTATAAAATGTTATTTTTAAGTCTTGGCCAATGTTTGATCTCCAAATTTCAAATACACTATTTCATGTACGTTTTTGCCTAGAGTCGTATGCCCAGAGGGCGCCGGCTCATGGGCCAATCTGGTGGAAGAATAAATCTTATACTTTCTTCTGCTGGAGTATATCATCTGAGTATCCTTGGTGCTGCAAGTTGGAAACCCACTTGTTTTTAGCATTGTCTTCATGATACTCCATGGTGGGTGGGGAGCTCGGATGATGAACCTTTAAACAATAACCATGGCTTCCGAAACCCCTATTACGAAAACGAAATGTCCTCTTGACACAGATCAAGATGTTAATGACCAACGACCGTCCACGTCTATTGAATACTGGACACGTTTGATAGTGCTTGAGGCTGTTGACAAGACTCCTTTAAAGCTGAACCCTTTTGCCGTTTCAAAAGGCATACAAGGCATTGCAGGAGATGTTAAACGTTTGCGGACAGGTTCTCTACTTGTTGAATGCAGTAAACAACCTCCTGTCAACTAAATCTTTTGTCGGCATTCCCGTACCAGTCTCGGCTCACCGAACGCTTAACACCAGCAAGGGTATTGTGAGAGACCGAGAGCGACTTTTTGCTGATATGCTGGAAATTGATATTGCATCAGAGATGAAGGAACAAGGTGTGCTATACGTGAAACGTTTCACTGTCCGAAAAAACAATGAGATCCAACAAACGAACACCTATTTGTTTTCATTCTCCACTCCAACTGCTCCTACTTCCATAAAGGCTGGTTACTGTCAAATCAAAGTGGATATGTACATTCCGAATCCACTGAGACGTTTCAAGTGCCAGAAATATGGCCATGGTGTAAATACTTGCACATTGTCTGTTGTGTGTGCTCAGTGTGGTGAGAAGACACACACCACAGAAGATTGTGAAAGTAATTAAAGAAATGCACAAATTGTTCTTGAGACCATTCCTCTTTCTCTAAAGACTGCCTAATTTGGAAGCTACAGATGGAGAAAAATAAGATCAAATTCACTCAATATATTAGTTTTGCCGAAGCCAAACAGCTTGTCCAAAGATCTGAATTAAAGAAACGTATGCCTCAGAAACCAGGACTTCATCTGAGGCAACTCTTAAAGTAACTACATCATCTTCAAGCTGCCAAACAAATTTGACTTGGGTGAAAACCACTTCTCCACAGATTTTCTCCACTGCAATATCGATTCAAACAGTAGAGTCACTTCCTGACAGGTCCGACAGTCAACCAGAGCCAGATCATGATCATGGTACATCATCTCAGTCTACCACAAGGTCTCAATCGCAATCTCATGTACATCACATTACTAAAGGCAAGAATAAACCTAAGCCTGATTATTCGAAAAAACAAAGTGGCAGAGCCCCAAAAGGGTCTGAAAATAAAATTAACCTTTACAACAAATATGGATCACTTGAGGACATGGACGTGTCCGAAAATGTCCATTCTAGGGCACAAAGCTTGTCGTCCTCCAAAACAGTGCAGGGTAGATCCCCAATAAATCCCCCGAAAAGATAGTTTATTCCAACAACATCGTACAGTGGAATTGCAGAGGACTACGGCATAATTACAATGAGTTACAGTTATTAGTCCAGGATTGTATGTCGTCAGCATTTTGTCTGCAGGAGACTTATTTAAAGCAGACTGATTCTTTTGACCTACCTCATTTCAATGCTTATCATTATTTCTCACCTGCAGGTGACAGGGCCACTGGAGGATCTTCAATCCTAGTCAAACAGTCTGTTATCCATAGCCCTGTTATCCACAAGCAGTTGCAGTGCGACTCACTTTACACGTTGCATTTACATTATGCTCTTTGTATATCTCACCGTCTTCAGTCATTCAGAAGTCTGATCTTCAAACTCTCTATGACCAACTACCAAAACCCTGTATTATTATGGGGGACTTAAATGGCCACAACCCACTTTGGGGTGGTACAACTACTAATGCTAAAGGTAAACTGTTAGAAGAGTTCTGTTCAGATAATGATTTATGCATATACAATGACGGTTCCAACACCTATTTACATCCTGGCACTGGCAGTTATTCGGCGCTTGATTTATCAATCACGGATTCAAACCTACTGAATGAATTTGAATGGTCAGTTCACGATGACCTCTGCGGAAGTGACCATTTTCCTACAATTCTAACATCCGTTAACCTATCTGATATTACCCCATCTTCAAGATGGAATTTTAAGAAGGCTAACTGGCCTTTCTATCAAGCTCTGTGTTGTAACAGACTTAAACCTGAACTTTTTTATAGAAAGTCCTGATCCTATAATTAACATTGCTGATGAGTGTATCCCCAAATCCTCTGCAATTCCACACATACGAAAATCATGGTTCAACAATGAGTGCAAACAGGCTAGGAAGGCACGGAAGAAAGCTGAGAATTATTTCCGTCGCCATCCTAATTTGAATACATTTAAAATTTTAAATGCTACGGCACGGCGTACCTTCAAGCAAAGTAAACGTCAATCCTGGCGAAAATATGTTTCAAACATAAATTCACGAACGCCGATATCAAAGGTATTGAACATGATTCAGAAAATAAAAGGGAAGGGCTCTCAATCTAGCATTAAGCATCTCAAAGACGGTGACGAATTATTAACTAGTAAAACTGATATAGCAAATAAACTTGGAGAAACTTTGGCCAAACATTCTTCTTCTTCGAATTATATCCCCCAATTTCAAAACTATAAAATGCAACAGGAAAAGAAAACTATTAATTTCATTTCCGATAATAGGGAAGATTATAATGAAATATTTTCTATTCATGAGCTTCATACTGCTCTTGATCAAGCTCATGATACGGCTACAGGGGCTGACAACATACATTATCAGCTCCTGAAACACTTACCGGATTCATGCTTAGAAACCCTTTTAAACATTTTTGATGATATTTGGACTTCTGGACAATTTCCTTCTTCATGGCGCGATGCTATCATTGTACCCATCCCTAAACCTTGACGTGATCATACTGATCCTTCGAATTATCGACTAATCTCATTAACTAGCTGCGTTTGCAAGACCATGGAGCGCATGATAAATAATCGACTTGTGTGGTACCTGGAAACTAATAACCTTATAACAGACATTCAATGTGGTTTCCGTAAAAACAGAAGTACTATCGATCATTTAGTGCGTTTAGAATCCTTTGTTAAACATGTCATTATTAAAAAACAACATGCAGTGTCGATATTTTTCGATTTAGAAAAAGTATATGACACCACATGGAAACATGGTATTTTAAGAGATTTACACGATTTTGGATTGAGAGGTCGTTTGCCTCTTTTTATATCACAGTTTTTAACGGACAGGCAATTTCAAGTTCGCGTTGGTTCTATCCTGTCTGATTGTTACAATCAGGATCAGGGTGTCCCACAAGGCAGTATTTTGTCTGTCACACTCTTTAGTACTACAGTAAATAGTCTTTCAAAGGTTTTAAGTGATTCAATCGACGGATCCCTTTTCGTGGATGATTTTAATATTTCTTGCCGTGGTAAAAACATGAGAACTACTGAGAGACAATTACAAATTTGTCTCAACAAAATTCATAAATGGTGTCTTGAAAACGGGTTTAAATTTTCGAAATCTAAAACCAATTGTCTACATTTTTGTAGGAAATACAAATCCCATAAAGATCCTGAATTATCATTAAATGGCACACCCATCAAAGTTGTCAAGGAAGCTTAATTCCTTGGTCTCATCTTTGATTCGCATTTAACCTTTCTGCCACATATCAAACATCTAAAAGCCAAATGCCTGAAGGCACTTGACTTGTTGAAAGTCGTTTCCAGTTCAAAGTGGGGAGGGGACCAAACCACCCTCCTTCATTTGTATAGATCACTGGTCCGATCGAAACTTGATTACGGCTCTATCGTATATGGTGGGGCCTGTAAAAGCAACCTCAAACTACTTGATTCTATCCATCACCAGGGTCTAAGACTTTGTCTTGGGTCTTTCAGAACCTCTCCCGTTGACAGTCTCTACGTTGAGGCCGATGAGCCATCTTTAAAACTTCGCCGTATCAAATTGTCCCTACAATATATCACGAAGTTATATTCTAATGAATCCAACCCTGCTCACACTTGCGTTTTTAATCCTCTTTATGAGGATTTGTATAATAAAAAACTTCACTTGTTCCACCTCTTGGGATAAGAATCCTCCAATACATTGAGTTGGAGAATATATCTCCTTTCCGTCTTCTTTCTTCTCCTCCTTGGCAATTAGTGAGGCCACAAGTTGACCTAACACTGACAAAGTTTAAAAAAATCCGAAACTAACGAATTACAGTATAAACAAGAATATAATCAATTAAAGAGTAAATATAATACATACAAATCCTTATTTACAGACGGGTCCAAGGATGGTGGCGCGGTGGCATGTGCCACGGTCATTGGATCCAGAACAATATCTTCTCGACTACCAAATAAAAGCTCTATTTTCACAGCAGAAGCTAACGCCATATTAACAGCTCTTAAGTATATTAATCAACACCGTAAATATAAACAATACATCATCTTTTCTGATTCTCTTTCTTGCCTTCAGGCTATTAAAAATCTTTCTTGCAGTCAGTCCACTTTTATTAGAAATTATTGAATTGTATAATGAGCTTGCTACTGGCAAATGCGACATCGTCTTTTGTTGGTTACCCAGCTACGTTGGCATTTCTGGGAATACACTGGCTGATCTTGCTGCTAAGGCAGCACTCAACAAATCTGTGACACCACTTCTTATTCCATACTCAGATTACAAAGCTAGCATTATAACTTACATCCGCGATCTGATGCAGAAGTGGGACACCCAGGTAGGTATCAATAAATTACATGAAATAAAACCCTATATTGGTTACACCTACTTGGGTTGTCAGTCCAGATTTGAAGAGGTCATCATGCGACGATGTCGTATTGGCCACACTAGATACACTCATGCGTACCTATTGAAAGGTGAGGATCCTCCGTTTTGTATCCCTTGTGATTAGAGAACCACGGTCAAGCATGTCCTGCTTGACTGTGTTGAATTCTCCATCATAAGGGATAAATACTTCAATGTGAAAACAGTTAAGGATCTTTTTAACACTGTTAATTTTCATTTAATTATTGGCTTTTTAAAAGAAATTGACTTAATGAATGAATTTTGAATAATATGTTCTGTACATATCTGTATTTTAATTATTGGTAGATTTGATTAGTAACTTAGGTTGTAAGTGGCTGTACCCTCAAAGGGGGTTGAAGTATTGTAAATTATTGTCCTCCTCAAAGGGTACGTAAGTCCCAAAACATTTCAAGTATATTTAAGTATACCAGGTGTTTTAATCGTAGAATTTTTGTCATTTTAATGTATGGCTAATTCTCGGTATAAACGCCAATGGCTGAAGGGATGGTGTAAATCCAGCTAGGGTCTATGCAGGTAGCAAAGGTACTGTAAGTACCGATGGTCCCTAGTGTGGTGATCTACCTTCAGTTGCTGGCGATCTATAGCCCAATTTTCCATTGTATTGTCCAGAAATAATTTTCTACTTTTAAAGATATATGTTAGCTAGTTATCTGTGATAATCTAGTGGTTTTCCTGTGCTTCGTTGACAGGGTTTTATATATTATATGTATTTCTTACAAATTTAGAACTAGTTTTAGTCTCGATATGGCTGAAATATTGCCGATGTGACCTTAAATATGAACTCACTCACTCACTTGTTGTATTTTGAGCGGTGAAACTAAATAAATGATTTCTTTAGTCTACCCATAACAATTAAGGTGTCAACTTCCACTGTATACCTTACAGAAAGAAGGTTTGACTTTACTTTGATAGCAAGTACATCTGATCAATCCCTTGAAGCAAATGATGCAATTCAATATCATTTCTACATTTTATTTTAAAAGCATCAATCAAATACAACAAATGAGTAGACAGATTGAATGCTATGTGGCAAGGAATAACCAGCGATTTATGATATCCTTAGCAAATGTAACTTTAAATTCCCTCTCATAAAAATACAATAATATGTAGTAATATCACGAAGAAATAATATGAACCAGGTTAAACTATGACAACGCAATATATGAATGTATGATGGAGACATAAATCATAATAAATCACATATGATTAAAACATTAAATTAACTTCAAATATGTCATTGCGTCAACATTGAAAATAATTCGAAAATGAAGAAAAAGAAACGTATATTTCAAGCGTAAACAAACAATATTTTGTTATTTTGGGATATGTCATGAAGAACTTCAAAATGTAATAGAAATAACATTAAATTATTGAAAGCTATTGCTCGCAAAATATGTCCTTGCGTCAACATCGAAAATAACTCCATAATGAAAAACAATTAACTTTCATTTTTGAAACATACACAAATAATCTCTTGCTTTTTTAAGACGTGTCACGAATAATTTCACAGCTGATAGAATTAGCATGAAATTATAAAAACCATATGCTAACACAAATTTGAAAATTAGTAATGACAGCTATTATCCCCGCCACATGTCGATATCTGAATGTCGCAATTATCCTCTCTCTGACCCTGAAAATTATGTAAACGTTACCGAAACTGTCATCTGATGCCTTGATACAAAATGCAAACAAATTCCATCCATTAGGTTTGGAGATATCGCAAGAATACTCGCTGTAACCTTGAAAATAATCCGAAGGTCCCTAAATTCGACTGGCGTTAGACGATACTCCCAACGCATGTTGGTACTACCTTTAAGCAAAACATATTAATTCTGTCTTGTATTTTCGCACTAAAAAGACATGTGCAAAACACTTTTCACTGTGAACTTAAAATGAGCACAAGTTTCCCAATCAATTGGTGTTGGGGGAATCCCGTCAACACACCTTGATATATAAAATTGGATCAAAATCTATTAATACTTTCCTGAGTTCGCGGCTAACAAGCTTGGCATGTGCAAAACTGTTACACCTTCGCTGTGACCTTTAAAATGACCTCAAGGTCACTAAATTCAAGTGGTGTCGCTAAATCTCCAATATCCAGTCAATAAACCTTGGTACCAAATTTGAACAAAATCCATCATTTCTTTCTCGAGTTCTTTCAGTAAACAGAATGGGGAGTCATTTGAACAAGCGATTGTAGCTTTGAATTTGCTTTTTTGTGCTGTTAAATATCTAAGTTTGATTCTAGCCGACTTCTACCAATCTCAAACATAGCATATTTTGTTTCCTGAAGTTTGTGATGCATTTTATGACAGATTTTATTTTTGGGGAGTACCAAGCCAAGATAAAACATCTCACAAAATGGGGCTGCATCACAGCAAAACCAGTTTGCTTGAGGCTGACAGATAATATGTAGAAAAATAAAACATAAAAACAGCTGCATTTGTATCATATTCTAGGTGAGGCTGACTACTATTTGAACGTCCCTCGTAGTTATACCAGTTAGAACACCCACCCACCTCTCCGACTCTACATGCATGCAAGTGTGTTAGATATACCCGTTAGAAACCCACCCTTACCCCCACCCCCACTTTTATATGTATACATATCAAAACCTCAACAGATATTTGCGAAAAGACATGATACAGAGGACAGTTTATATCGATTATGTATATCAGGACGAATATCATTTTCGTCATTTAGCTAAGATTTGTCAATTCATTCTTGGGTTATAGCGCTAACAATCTTTATATTGGCAAAGCCCTCAGATTTTTGCTGTGACCTTGAAAATTATCTCAAGGTCACTCCATTTCACTTGTGTCGGTGAATCTCGCCAATATACATTGGTACCAAATTTGAACAAAATCCATCATTTCTTTCTTGAGTTATTGCCCTAAGAAGCTTATTTGATGTATAAAGGGCAACGAAAAGCAAACACCCGCGTATTTACGAGTGATTAAAACTGTTATTACAATTTACGTAGATATTTATTACATTTTACTGCAACAAAAATTATTACAATTTACGTCAATTCTTATTACAATTTGCGTATTACAATTTACGTCAATGTTTATTACAATTTACGTTTTTATTACAATTTACGTCAAGTTTACTACAATTTGCGTTTTTATTACAATTTATGTCGTAACACCATCCCTTCAGCTCCTGACGATTGTAGGCACATTTAGTCACAAATTAAATAGACAAAAATACTACGAGTAAAATGTGGAATATTAAATTTTACTTCCAATGTTTTGGGACATATCATCTCAGGAGGACAATAATTTTACGGTACTTGAACCTCCCTTGAGGATACCGCCACTAACAATCTTAGTTGCTAATTTAACTACCAATAATAAAATATATGATTAGACATATAAGGGATGGTTGTTGAGCCGTGTAGGGCACATGCCCTCGTGTCTTTGCGTAGATTAAAGATTAAAAAAGATTTTGTTTTTAGATGACCCCCGATTCGAACTTATATGTACAATACAGTACAATACATTATGACAAGGCCGGACACTTCGGTATACCCCACCCGCCTGCTTTGCCGATCGCTACGCTACCATCGCATGCAATCGATTAAAAGTTAATGTAAACATAATCATGGATGTACGCTCATCTGCTAACATCGACCTGCCAAGTGACGGCACCTCGTCTACACTGAACTTTCAACACCCATCAACAATCCCCAATCAGTACATGAGACAAGCATCAAGACTGTGGTAACCGTACACATTCAGTTTAATACTTTCAGATTTGTGACCTAATAGTATTGCATTAAAAATATGTACTGTTATTCATTGAAACAGTGCTCACTGTTTATTCAGTATATAACGCGTGAGTGAGTGCAAATTTTCAGTCACATCGACAGTATTTCAGCCATATCGTGACTATATCAAGTTATATATGAATAACAATTATCGGTAAATTATGAAACAAACCTGTCAACGAAGGGCAATAAATATACTAGAGTATCACAGACAGGCATATAAAACTAGCAATTATAACTAAAATAGTTTAATGAAAAAGGCAATACAATATATAACACGGGCTACAGATAGCCAACAACTGAAGGTAGAACACCATACTAGGTACCCTATATATACTGGTTTGTTTTATTTTCCTGGTTAAAGGGGGCTCACAAACCTTTTGTAGCAGCAATTTAAAAATCGTAACTTTTCTGAGAGAAAATATGTTTTTTAGAGAGTGAGTGAGTTAATATTTAACGTCACATCGGCAACATCTCAAACCATATCGTGACGAAAACAATTTATACAGTAAAAGTGAAAACATTCGAGGATTAAAAGCTGTCGACGATGGACAGTAACAATACTAGAGAATCACAGATGTGAATATAAAACTAACAAGCAAAGTTAAAACATTCCAATTAAAGAAGACAATACAGTATAACACACGGGCTATAGATCGCCGACAACTGAATGTTTTTTTTTTGTGATTTCAAGACCTAAAATACACACATGTTATTATTTTATGACATGATTATTGTCAGCCAACGTAATGCCCCTACTAGATGTTTAAAATGTACAACTTGAATACAGTAGTATTGTGAAACACCATTCTTAATGTGCAATATTTGCAACATTTATAAAGCACATGATGTTGTCAGAATCAAGGAGGAAGAATAATTTCCTTATGCTTTTAGATTTATCATTCCACCTAAAGTCAGGAAAGAACTATTGGATGCATGTCATGTTGAATTTGAATGCTTAACTAAATTCATAAAATATGCCAATAACTGGCTGAAATTAAATTTATAATAATATATATACTTCTACAGAGGGATAAACATGAATTCAGATACCATTTTTTTTTAGAAAAAAATATACCCAATGAAACCTAGAGGACGTTCGTCCCCATGCACCCTGTTAGGGTGCCTGGACATACCCGGTATTTTGCAGTTTCTTCAATAAAGATACAAATACATTGAAAACAACACCCAAATACATTCATAATATCTAAATCAAAACTGTATTTGAAAATAAACAATATTCAAAAAGGGTTAATCGTTTTAACAACAAATCATGGTAAGTACCTTTGACACAGACAGTCTTTCCACCATGAGTCTCCAGACATCTCATCCCTCGGCACGTGTCAAATGTACAAATGCAAGCCTTGACCTGAAGAGAGATGTCATTTGCCACGAGTAACGTTCTATATCTATTATTAAGTCATTCTCACGATGTGAGTGAGTGAGTGAGTGAGTGAGTTAATATTTAACGTCACATCGGCAATATTTCAGCCATATCGTGACGAGAACACTCGATATTGAAATGTAATATATGTATATTATAAAAACCTGCCAACGAAGGGCAGTAAAACAACTAGAATATCGCATATATATGGAAAACTAGTAATAGAGTCTAAAACATTTTAACTATAGTGGACAACACAATATAAAAATAGGCTATAGATCGCTAACAACTGAAGGTAGATCACCATACTAGGGACCATGGGGACTTACAGTACATTTGCTTCCTGCATGGGCCCTAGCTGGATTTACATCATCCCCTCAGCTGTTAGCAATTGAGATATATCTAGCCAACATTAAAATTACAAATATTCTACGATTAAAAGAAGAAAGTTGAAATTTACTTTGAATGTTTTGGGACTTACGTACCCTCACAGGAGGACAATAATTTTACAGTACTTTAACCCCCCTCGAGGATACAGCCACTAACAATCTGTGTTACTAATTCAAACTTTCAATCATAAAATATTTAGCTATTTACAAATCTGTTAACAAATTTAATTCTTTTTAAAAAGGAATGATTAAATGAGGACGTATATTAGTAAAAAGATCCTTCATCGTTCGTGATTTGAAATAGATATCCCTTGTGATGGAGTACTCAACACAGTCAAGCAAGACATGCTTGACCGTGATTCGTTCATCACAAGGGATACAAAACGGAGGATCCTCACCTTTCAATAGGTACTCATGCGTATATCTAGTGTGGCCAATACGACATCGTCGTATGATGACCTCTTCAAATCTGGACTGACAACCCAAGTAAGTGTAACCGATATAGGGTTTTATTGCATGTAATTTATTGATACCTACTTGGGTGTCCTGACTTCTTTTGCATCAGATCACGGATGTAAGATCTAATGCAAGCTTTGTAATCAGAGTATGGGAGCAGAAGTGGTGTCACAGATTTGTTGAGTGCAGCCTTAGCAGCAATATCAGCCATCGTGTTCCCAGAAATGCCAACGTGGCTGGGTAACCAACAAAAGACGATGTCGCATTGGCCAGTAGCAAGCTCATTATACAATTCAATAATTTCTAATAAAAGTGGATGTTTGCAAGAAAGATTTTTAATAGCCTGAAGACACGAAAGAGAATCTGAAAAGATGATATATTGTTTATATTTACGGTGTTTATTAATATATTTCCGAGCTGTTAGTATTGCGTTTGCTTCTGCTGTGAAAATCGAACTGTCATTGGGTAGTCTGGAAGATATTGTTTTGGACCCAATGACAGTGGCACAAGCAACCGCACCACCATCCTTGGATCCATCTGTATATAAGGATTTATAGGTATTATATTTATTTCTTAATTGACTAAATTCTTGTTTATACTGTAAATCATTAGTTTCGGATTTTTTAAATGTTGTTAATGTTAAGTCAACGTCTGGCCTCACCAATTGCCAAGGAGGAGAAGAAAGAAGACGAGAAGGAGATATATTCTCCAGCTCAATGCCGGCAGCAGAAAGGAATGGTTTAATTCTTAGCCCAAGAGGCGGAACAAGAGAAGGCTTTTCTTTATACAAATCCTCATAAAGAGGAGTGAAGATGCAGTGAAACGCAGGATTAGACTCGTTAGAATATAGCTTCGTAATATACTGTAATGATAATTTTATACGGCGTTGGGAAAGAGAAGGCTCATCTGCCTCGACGTAGAGACTGTCGACAGGAGATGTTCTGAAGGACCCAAGACAAAGTCTCAGACCTTGGTGGTGGACTGAATCTAAGAGTTTTAGGTTGCTTTTGCAGGCTCCACCATATACGATGGAGCCATAATCAAGCTTCGAGCGGACAAGTGATCTGTAAAGGTGTAGGAGCGTAGCTTGATCCCCTCCCCACCTTGAATTAGACACGACTTTCAATAAATCAAGTGCCTTCAGGCATTTAGTTTTAAGGGCTTTAATATGTGGTAGAAACGTTAAGTGTGAGTCAAAAATAATACCCAAGAACTTGGCCTCCTTCACAACTTTGATGGGTGTGCCATTTAGAGATAGTTCCGGGTCTTTATGCGGTTTGTATTTACGGCAGAAATGTATGCAATTAGTTTTGGATTTAGAAAATTTAAAGCTATTTTCGAGACACCATTTATCTATCTTGTTTAAACACAACTGCAGTTGCCGTTCAATAGTATGCATATTTTTACCACGACAAGAAATATTGAAATCATCCACAAAAAGTGATCCATCTATTGAATCATTTAAAACCTTGGATAAACTGTTTATCTTAATGCTAAACAGTGTGACAGACAAAATACTGCCTTGAGGGACACCCTGATCCTGATTATAATGGTCAGACAGGGTAGAACCCACTCGGACTTGAAATTGTCTGTCATGTAAAAAGTTGGATATAAATTGAGGCAAACGGCCCCGTAATCCAAAATCATGTAAATCTGTTAAGATACCATGTTTCCACGTAGTATCGTATGCTTTTTCTAGATCGAAAAAGATCGACACTGCATGTTGTTTATTAATTATGGCATTTTTAACAAAAGATTCAAAACGCACTAAATGATCAATTTTACTTCTGTTTTTACGGAAACCACATTGAATATCAGTTATTAAGTTGTTGGTTTCCAAGTACCAAACTAATCGATTATTGATCATGCGTTCCATGGTTTTGCAAACGCAGCTAGTGAGTGAAATTGGTCGATAATTAGAAGGATCGGTATGATCACGTCCAGGTTTTGGAATTGGAACAATTATTGCATCACGCCATGAAGAAGGAAATTCACCCGACGTCCAAATACCATCAAAGATATGTAAAAGTGTCTCCAAACAGGATTCTGGTAGGTGCTTCAGGAGTTGTTAATGTATGTTATCAGCTCCCGCAGCAGTATCGTGAGCTTGGTCAAGAGCTCCATGAAGCTCATGAATAGAAAATAATTCATTATAGTCTTCCCCATTATCCGTGTTGAAATTAATAGGATACTTTTCTTGTTGCTGTTGATAGTTTTGAAATTTAGGTACATAGTTAGAGGAGGAAGAGCTTTAGCCAAAGTTTCACCTAGTTTATTTGCACTATCTGAAGTATCTGTTAATAATTCATTTCCATTTTTAAGATGGCGGATGCCAGTTTTAGAGCCTTTACCTTTGATTTTTTGTACCATATTCCAAACCTTGGACATGGGTGTACGTGAATTGGTGCTTGATACATAATTTCGCCAGGATTGACGTTTACTTTGTTTAAAAGTACGCCGAGCTTTGGCATTTAAGATCTTAAATTTATTGAGATTATGGACCATAGGATGGCGACGGAAATAGTGTTCAGCTTTTTTCCGTGCCTTCCTTGCTTGTTTGCAGTTGTCATCAAACCATGGTTTTCGTATGTGAGCAACAGCAGAGGACTTAGGAATACATTCATCAGCAATTATATTTAGTTCATCAGAGAAACATTTGATGGGATCAAGAGTGCCCATGAAAAGTGCAGGTTTCAATGTGCAAGTGCAAAGCGTTTCATATAAAAGCCAATCAGCTTTTTTAAAATTCCATCGTGATGACGGAGGAACGTCAGATGGGGACACAGGTTTCAAAATGGTTGGAAAGTGGTCACTTCCACAGAGGTCATCGTGGACCGACCATGTGAATTCATTCAACAAATTTGAATCTGCAAGAGACAGGTCTAGTGACGAATACGTACCTGAAGCAGGATGTAGGTAAGTTTCTGAGTCATCATTAAAGATGCACAGGTCATTATTAGATATAAAATCCTCGATCACTTTTCCTTTTTTGATTAATGGATGGACTTCCCCATAAAGGATTGTGCCCATTTAGATCCCCCATGATTATACATGGTTTTGGGAGCTGGTCGTATAGCTTTTGAAGCTCACTCAGATGAAGACCCAAAGAAGGAGGAAGATATAAAGAGCAAAGTGTTAATGTAATATGCAAGGTGAGCCGAACTGCCACAGCTTGCAGATTTGTATTTAGGGGAACAGGACTATGAATGATGCCCTGTCGCACCAAAACAGAAGCGCCTCCAGTAGCCTTATCACCAGGAGGGGAAAAGGAATGAAATGAAATGTATTGCCTCAAATCAAATTTATCTGTGTTTTTGAGATATGTTTCTTGTAAGCATATAGCTGATGGATTTATATCTTGAGTTAATAATTGCAATTCATTAAAATTATGCCTAAGTCCTCTGCAATTCCACTGAAGTAGATTGGAATAGTTCATGGTGGTTCGATTGGAGTCCTTTCACGTGAACGTGAAGAAGTGTTATGGTGGGTAGATGGAGTAACATCCATCTCTAATGGCTCAAAGAAATTTTGGAGTTCCACTGATGTTTCAACAGGAGTGGCGATCTTCGTTGTAATTTTCTTATTTTGTTTCTTCTTTTGTTTTTTTGGACAGGTCAGTTGATGATTTTTCCAGATCTGATGTTTCAGGAGCTGGAATGGACTGAGATGTTGAAGGGATGTTACGTTGTTGACTGTCTGTAGAAGTTGCTTGACTGTTCGACGATTTAGAAACAAGCTGAGGGTGTTCGGATTTTGCCCATGTCAAGTCAGTTTGACATTCTACAGATTTAGTGGAAGGTGCGTGAGAGTGAGAGACAGCTGCAGCATAAGTTTGCGTTGAGGGAGGTGAACGGCTCGCGACAACTTTTTTAGCTTCTTGAAAGGAAATGTTGTTTTGACATTTCACTGTCAAAACGTCCTTTTCAAGTATCCACAAAGGACAAGATTTAGAAGCAGCGTCATGTTGACCCTTACAATTCACGCATTTCAGTTCTGCTCTACAACCAGTGCCTTCATGATTACCTCCACACCGAGGGCACGCAGAAGGTCGATTGCAGAATTTTGAACCATGTCCAAATTTCTGACAATTGTAACACCGGAGCGGATTGGGTTCATATACATCCACTCCGATGTTGAAATAGCCAGCTTTAATGGATTTCGGGATAGCAGTCAGACAAAATGTGAACAAATATGTATTTGTTGGAACAGATACATCTCCATCTCTTCTCATGAAGCGTTTCACTGAGGTAACATATTGTCCAGAAAGTTCTTTTAAGATGTCTTCCTCAGTCATTTCCGCGAGACAACGGGCTTTGACGCGGATGATCCCTCGACTCGAATTTAAAGTTCTGTGCACAGAAACTGAAACTTCAGTGTTTGCAAATGTGAAACATTTCAAAAGGTTGATAGCTTGCTGCCTCCGTGCACACTCAATCAAGAGGGAGCCGCCTCGGAGACGTGAAACATTTATCACCTCACCACAAATACCTTCGATTGCCTTGGAAATTGCAAACGGGTTGATCTTTAACGGAAGACCATTCTTAGATTCAACAACAATAAATCGTGCCCAAGAATTAGAATTTTGTGGAAGAGAAACATCATCATCAGACGACAATATCTCAGCTTCCAAACGTCTCTTTTCATTTCGGTTAGAACCAGAGTGATTGTGAGCCATGATTATATCAAAGAGATTCGACAACCCTGCTCCCCACCCACCATGGAGTGTCAACGAGGACGGTGTCTAACAGCATTGGGTCTCCAGCATGCAAACACCAGGGATACAGGGGTGCTATACTCCAGCAAATATGACATGAATAGCTATATCTGTTTAATAAGTTCACTGTCAGGCTGGTTCTGCCCATTACAATAACTTATAAACATACAGAATTCAGCGGTCAACATCACCAGATTGGCCCATGAGCCACCGCCTTCTGGCATAGGACTCTAGGCAATATAATATCATGAATAATTGAAATTTTGAAAAGCCAAGACCAAATAACAAAGCAAATTTGTGCAATAATACCCACTATGCACAGGGCCTGGCGTGACCAGCCGATTGGTAGAACCGGGCCCATTCTACCACCCGTCTAGGTGAAGTAAGGGCCGAAGTGGTGTGTTGGGCAAAAGGAACACGGTTCCAGGAACCTATTACCCTCAACCACCAGGATCCCGTCCTCCACCGACACAGTTAAAGAACCACTAAACTTTGTTTTTGTTACTCTTTAACCATTACATATGAAAGATTTGTGGTTAGTCTTATGCGGAACACCAAATTTATTCTTTTAAAAACTTGTGGTTAATTAATACCGAGCGATTAAAAGTGGCCAAAAGTCCCTGCTTCCCTCTCGCCCGCCAACGAAACCACAGACAGGTTACGTAACTCTGTCGCCAGAGCACTGCAGTGACGTCATATGAGGAACGATTTTCAGTTAGTTGTATAGAAAGTGTGTAGCACGCCTATCATTTTGATGATTTCGACATGAACGACGACATGCCGAATCGTTGCTTTGTCGTCAATTGCTCCTAGGGGTCGGGTGATGGTGTCACCATGCACAGATTTCCACAGGACCCCGCAGTTCGTGCTAAATGGGTTATGTTTGTGAGTGCGAAGCGAGCGTTGTGGAAGCCTGAAACGATATCTTACTTGTGTTCAGATCGCTTCACGGAAGTTAAAGAATCAAAACTACTTACTAGTTATAGTAAAATATGTATATGATTGATGACCATAAAGATTTTCCATAACACAACTTGTAACATAACGATTTCTTCCTCGGAAGTGAGGTTGTGGTCGAAGTAACAATAATATTGTAAGTAGTATTATATTGATTATTCACCTCGCTGCCAGGAGAGAAATTGTTATGTTATACGTTATGTCATGCAAAATCCTATTGGCTATCAATAAAATACATATTTTATTAATAGTAGAAAGTAGTTTTGATTTTGTAACTCGGTGAAAACAAACCTAAATAGCATTTATCCACAGACTGGCGGATGTTCCCGACAGGGCGCCGCCATTTTGAAAATCGTAAAGTCTGTTAGAATTAATGAGATTATAGTTTGTTTTCACAAGGTTAGAAAATCAAAACTACTTTCTACTCGTAGTTAAATATGTATTGGAATCATAACCAAAAGGATTTTGCATGACACAACTTATAACATAACGATTTCTTCCACGGAAGCGAGGTGGGGGTCGAAGTCACAATACTGCGCGATAAATTTCTTGCTACATTCACATGGTTAATGTCCACTCACCAGTATGTAGATACTAGTCAATGTGCGTCTTTATATTTGGTCTTATAATCCCAATTAGTTTATTATCATACTTTTATGCATTTTGAAACTAAATAAAAAGCTGACGATCTGCCGATACTTATAGTGAATTTATAACAGAACTGTAATATCTAGACATTTTATAGTTTGCCAATGTGAATCATAATTCGCACACACACCCTAGTGTATGTTGTCTGTCCTATTACACTTCACGGCGAAAACAATGATTCTGTTGAATGCTACGACAAATGAATAAAAACAAAATGCAAATATTAAAATTAAAACAGATTAAAGTTATAGGAACAATATCAGGCCATTACCTTGTTTGAGGAATGTATCCATCAATATCCACAAAACTGTTCCAAATGATGTGTCTTTTAACAGTTTAATATACGAAAAAGTGATAAATCTTTTCAGGTATTGGTGTATAGTCTCATTGGTCACCCAAGATAGCACACCTGGCAACCAATTGCATAATGTCCGCCTTTCATTAAAAACAGTAATTTAGTTAGCCAATAATGGGCAATCAATCAATGTATTGCCGGTTAATCCTTTGAAAGAAGGACGTTGTTTTTACGCAGACACCGACACGGCAGAGTGTATTCAGTATAGATTAGTAAATCTACATACATAAACACTACCTTTGACAATTCCGCTGTGTAAGATAAAAGTAATTAATCAATCAGCGTGTTATCGGTTAATCCTTTGATCGATGTTTATAATGTTGAATATTTACTCCAGACACAAGAAATGCCAAATGGGAACCTTTGTCGGGTAATCTAAGTGTGTTACCACTAATTATACCTGTTATAAATTCATTAACTGACCATCAAGTGAATGATGACAAATAACATGTGTAGGTTTATACCACCTAACACGGGTTACAACAAGGGAGTATTAATTGCTGTATTGCATGTGAAAACTTATGGGCCGACACTGTTTTGAGAATACAAACAGATTTTACATGACATGATTAAATATCGAGGTAAAAAACACAGAAATGGGATCAATTTGGATCAGTCATTATACAAATAGGGCCTAACGACACCAATCAATTGTGACAGAAGCGTCTATGAAAACAAGTTGTAACTCGGAAACTAGGCAAAGCAGGAGACAAAATTAAATGCCAGTAGATTGTGAGAACATATAGCTTTCATTTTCCACAACAATTGTCACGATTTCAGGTTTATACAAGCCTGTAAACAAGATAATTTACCCCTAAAATGTAGATGAATTCTGCATCGGCCCTCAAAGCTATTCCTCATATGACGTCACAGAGTCGCGCCGCTCTGATTGGTTGAAATTTCGTTCGCGGGTGAGAATTGTGCACTGTTGTCAAAAAGGTCGATTTAAGTCAATTAAAGGTCGAAATGAGTAGTTTTAATGACGGGGTTTCATTTATAACGATGCCAGTTAGTGATTTATGTATTTTTACCCCCTAGGGTTTATGTGACCTTTAAATAAAACCGGGCTATAGATCACCAACGACTGAAGGTAGATTTATTATAAAACGGGAGTTTGATATCACCAGCAACTGAAGTTGTAGATCACCATGTTAGGGGACTTGAGCACTTTGCGAACTGCATGTGGACCCTAGCTTGAGTTATATAATCCCTTCAGCCGTTTGGTGATTGTAGGTAAAATGTAGCCATAACTTAAAATGCCATTGTTTTAAAAATATTCGGGAAGCTTTAATTCTACTTTGAATGTTTTGAGACTTTTATTGTATCCCTTAAGAGGAGTAAATCATTTTACAATACTTCAACCCATTATGAGGGATAAGGCCACTCACAACTTCAGCTTTCGCTCAATTAAACTGCCAAATGAAAAAAAATACTTATCCATATTTACAAACCATTTATGTAAATAATTCCATTTCCTTTTAAATATGCAATACTTAAGGATAATTGAGCGTTAAAAAGATCCTTAGCTGTTTTGACATTAAACATCGATTCCTTTGTTATGGAAAAAATCAATACATTCAGGCAGGGCATTTGCTTGACTGTGATTTTTTCATCTCAATGGGTACCTCTAAAAGGAGCATTCTCAATCTTTTAATTAACATTCTTGAGAGTACCACAGGTATCGTCGCAAAATGGCCTCTCAAATCTGCAGTGAGTGAGTGAGTGAGTTTAGTTTTCTAGCTATATGGCGGAAAGTATTGTCCGTAAAACGATCCAGTGATCAACAGCATGAAATATCGATCTGCTCATTTGGTACCAATGACATGTGTCACCTAAGTCAGCGAGCCTGACCTCACCCGATCCCGTCAGTCGCCCTCTTACGAGAAGCATGGGGTCACTGAAGATCAATATTAAATCCCGGACTTCCACGAGTCCAACTTTGCAATGTGGACATCCACTTTCATAGATATTATTGAATTGTATACCGATTCTGCTACTGACCAGTGCGACATCGTCTTTGTTGGTTAATCAGCCATGTTGGCATTTCTGAGAACGAATGGTTAATCTTTGCTTGCAGTAGCGGTGCAATCAACAAGTGACATCACTCTTTTATCCTACACTCTGATTATAGAGATAGCATTAGGACCTAAGTCCGTGATCTTATACAGAAAAAAGTGGACAATCTGTTGCATAAATAGATTACATTTAGTTAAACGAACTATCGGTTTGCTGATCTAATTTGGGTTGTCAGTCCAGATTTGAGGTATATTTCATTCTCGATACACACCTGAATGCCTGTTGAAAGGTGAAAGGATCGTCCGATTTGTATCACATTCTTGATAAGAGAATCACGTCAAGCATGTACTGCTTGACTTTGTTGATTACACTGTCATAAAGAGATAAGTATTTCAATGTCAAAACAATGAAGGATGATCTTTTGGTAATGCCACTTATATTTTAATTAATGGATTTTAAGTGAGTGAGTGAGTGAAATTTAACGTCACATCGGCAATATTGCAGCCATATCGTGACGAAGGAATAGAATAAGAAATAAAAGCCGTAATAAATAAAGTCAAGCTATAAAAACCCCTGTCAACGAGAGGGACAGTAATGTAACTAAGAGCATCACCAAGATATAGATATAAAGAACTAGTATGAAAAAACTAAAAACTTTTAACTATAGAAGACAATACAATATAAAACACAGGCTATATATTGCCAACAACACCTGAAAGGTAAATCAAGCATACTTGGGACCACAGGGGACTTCCGTACATATAAACTTTTAATGGAGAGAGGGATCATGACACCATAACAAGTCACGGAGAGAATACAAGATTGAAAAAGTCAATCTAAATGACATCCACGAGTCCACAAAGCGGGACAAGAGGGTCAAACGACCATGTCCACAAGCTCAATAACTTAATTATGTCCACCATCGGCATTGAGACAGCGGTGCATCGTGACGCATAGAGAGCCTATAAAGGAAAAACCCGATGCAAAAGGGAAGGAAACTGGCAGGATGTCATGCGAGATTCTCTCAGATTCTGTTGCAAAGGTCAAGGGACGTTATCTGGCGAGGATGAGGAAGAAGACAGCAGTACGGTCTGTTTGAAGGTCAGAAGCGGACCGATGATTTGCAAATTTTGTCATTTTTACAAAATTGCCGCATAGATATGAAATGGGTACACATGTTTATCATTTGCCTGATGCCAACGGCTTTTTCTTATATTTGAGGAAGTTGTCCGGACTCCACCAAAAAGTTGTTTAAGAAACCGTCATCATTAGGAGGAACGCAAAGAAGTTAGCGGTCAGCGGTGAGATGAAACCACAGAAACGGAACAGCCAGTCATGGCGAGGGACATCTCAAAGTCTGTTACAGGAACCTGTCGGGTTCATATTCCGTCATGAGTGTCATATACACGACTTAAAAGGGATGACAAGTGAAGTGCCACAGTTGCCAGTTGTAAAGCCATCCAGAGACCAATAACTTTGTTCAATGACGTTAGCTACACTTGTCTACAGTTTTTGCCAGAGTTTCAGTCGTGAATTTGTTAAGGTTCCTTAACCAAAACCTCTACGTCGCATGTTAATCTAAAAGTGCTTGATCTGGCAGCATCTCCGCTGACAATACCCCCATATCAGCTTCAAGTGGGGTTACGGTCCACTGTAGCGATAAAATTGGAAGTCGCAGAATATCGTGACCCTTACTTTTTATGTAACTGTCAACTTTGTAGAAAGGTTCACCTTCTTTGGGTTTTATGATCTCATATAAGCTGAGGCTTCGTTGTCTTTGAAGGCCGATGCGATCTGAAATTTGTCGAACCATGGTATCCATATCACCTTTTCGACTGTTCGATGTTGGGGCTTTTACTGTCGGGGTCCTGCACGCTGTGGTATGGGGCATTGTCCATTACGATAAATGACTTCTCTGGTAGAGCTGGTACCAACTCGTATTTAACCCAATCGAGGAAAACCGCACCATTCATCTCCGAATGGTAGTCTCTGTTATCTCTGGACTTTGCCCTGAATACCAAGTCGCAGCCTGGGAGAAAGCCTTTGCTGGAGCAACCAGCATGGAGAATGATAAGTCTCTCTCCTTTCCTAGAGGCAGCTTTCTACATGACCCCTTATCACCACCATGGGGTATCCACTGACTGCTGGCAGTGTGCGAGGCGATGACCCAGGTCTCGTCCAAAGTACACTGGCTCGAACCCTTCCTCCGCGCTTCTTCTTTATAACCATAAGAAAAATTATTTCTCAAGCGAACGATATCAGGGCGTTCACAGGTACTGACCTATTCTCCCCGAAATGCTGTATCAGGGAGAGATCCGGTGAATTTGCAGGCCAAGGCAGTAAGTCAGCGTTGTTGTGTTGCAAGAAATCCATTGCAATCCTTGCCGTATGAGGGCGGGCATTGTCCTGTTGGAATGTTAACCCAGGGCCATGACGTTGCAGAAAAGGAATTGCCACAGGTCGAAGAATCTGATCCCTGTAGCCCACACCAGTTAAGTTGCCCTGAACAATCACCAAAGGAGTTCTTTGGCGTGCTGTTATTCCACCCCAAATCATCACGGAACCACCACCAAAGCGATTCCTCTCCAAGACACAGGCCTGTGCAAAACGTTCTCCCCGCGCGTCTATAGGCACGTTGACGTCCATCACTATAGGAAATGATAAACCTGGACTCATCTGTAAAAACAACATTTCTCCACCAAAACAAGGGTCTGCGGACATGATTTCGGCACCACATTCGGCGAGCTTGTCGATGACGTTGTGTCAGGAAAGGCCGTATGGCGGGACGTCGTGGTCTGATCCCGTGATGACGTAAATGTTGTCGAACTGTGTTGGGGTGGATACGGTGAAGTCCTGGGATGGTTCGGGCAGTCATCACTGCAGTCTGAAACCTGTGGCGAAGATGGGTCACCCTTATCCATCTGTCCTGTCTTGGCGTTCTTACACGTGGACGTCCATAACGTGGCCGATCGATGATGTCATTTGTGTTCTGGTGCCGTCTCACCAGTGCAGAAATGGTGTTCAGGTGGCAGTGAAATGTGCAGCCACTTGTCGTTGAGACATTCCCCATGGACCATCCCAATGGCCTCATGACGTTGTGCAGACGTGAGCCTTGGCATGCTATGCGTTTCAATAGCCGTTACATTTTTGAACGATCGCAAAGGGCAGGGGTTGAGCTTTCCAAAGTGACAGTATAGTGTGGCATTCATTTGCTCTGTTTCTCTTTCCCGGAATGCACGTGCAACAACGTCTTGCACGTCTCAAGGACGAACCCACTGACGTCACGGAACGTGGCACGGGCATGCATGTTGGATACATGTCACTAATCTCTGAGTTTAAATCCTTATGTGTCTACACAGGTTTGATAAATTTAGATTTTAATTTTTTGTATGCACAGTTTCTTTATGTGCCTAGTATATTTGCCTAGAGTTCTGTGCCAGAAGGCGCTGGCTCATGGGCCAATCTAGTGATAATGACCTCCAAATGATTGTATGTCTCTAATTTCTTGTCTTGGGCCGAACCTGTCGGGCATGAAATTGGTAGTCAAATGCAGCTATTTGTGTCGCTTTCTTTGAGTATAACACCCCTGTATCCCTGGTGTCAGCATCTTGGATATCCGGTGCATATTGACAGTGTCCTTGTAGACACTCCATGGTGGGTGGGGAGCAGGGTGTCGAATAGATTTCCTTTCACCATGTTACCCCAACAACCTGGTTCAACTAGGAACGAAAAGAAGAGACGAACTAGATCGTCCTAATGAAACTAATTCAACAAATACTGACTCCTGGGCAAGATTTCTGTTAATTGAAGCTGCAGACTTTCTCCCATTAAAATTAAACCCGTTCGCCATTTCTAAGGCTATCTCTGGCATCTGTGGACAAGTTCAAAATGTTACGCATCTCCGTAGTGACTCGTTTCTGGTGGAGTGTGCACGGAGGCAGCAATCTCTCAATCTGTTGTCTATCAAGACTTTTGGAAATCTAGAGGTTGCTGTGTCTGTGCACAGGACACTGAACTCTTTGTCGTGGCATCATCATAAATATGTCAGAGGAGGACATTGCTTCAGAATTGAAGGATCAGGGCGTTTAAGCAGTAAAACGATTCAAATTTAGGAAAGTGAGTGAGTGAGTTTAAATTTAAAGTCACATCGGCAATATTTCAGCCATATCGTGACTCAAACTAGTTCTAAATTTATAATACATACAGGTAATATATAAAACCCTGTCAACGAAGGACAGTAAAACCACTAGAGTATCACACAACTAGCTAGCATATATCTTTAAAAATACAAAACTATTTCTGGACAATACAATGTAAAATGGGCTATAGATCGCGACAATTGAAGGTAGATCACCATATTAGGAACCATGGGGACTTACATTACGTTTGCTACCTGCATGGATCCTAGCTGGATTTATACCATCCCTTCAGCCGCTGGTGATTGTAGGAAAATTTAGCCAACAGTTAAAATAACAAAAATACTACGTTCTAAATGTGACAATCTATATTTTACTTTCAAAGTTTTGGGGCTTACGTACCACTTTAGGAAAGAAGGCATCCCTACCAAGACAAATACTTATCTTTTGACTTTTCTCGTTCGTCTGTTCCAAAATCGATTAAAGCAGGCTACTTTAATATCACAGTGAATGTCTATATACCCAGTCCATTCCGATGTTATAAATGTCAATAAAACTGTTCAATCAAATCTCAACTACTTCAAACATTACCTACGCTGCTGCAGTCACTCGCTCTGCGGCAGTGTCCTCTACTGCGTAAGTCAGACTGACTTGACTTGGGTCAAGTCATCAAAACCTATCTCTTTAGCTTCAGCCAGTAAACCTACTACCACTGTCACCCAGTCTACGTCTGGTTCTCAGACTGATGAAATTGAAATTGTTTCCCAACCAGAAGTAAAAATTCAAAACGGAAGAAAGGAAAAGGATTAATAGTGACAAACCTGTTGTCCCTTCACCTCCAGAGGTACCTCTATATATGCAGGTTACTCCTTTCTCACAGGACAGGCGCAGGAGCTTATCCTCCTCACATTCACGAGAGAGATCACCAATTGAGGCGTTATGACTCAATTGTCACCTTTAATGCAAATGGAATTGCAGAGATAAAACGACTGGAGGTGCTACTATCTTAGTGCGGCAATATGTATAATACATAGCCCTGTTCCCCTTAATAAAACAATCTTAGTGCGGCAGACTGTAGCCCTGTCCGACTGACCTTGTCCGACTGACCTTGCGCATTGCATTGACTCTTCAAAATCTATATGATCAGCTTCCAAAGCCATTTATCATCATTGGCGACATCAACGGATACAATCCGCTTTGGGGAAGTGCCCACACTATTAATAAAGGTAAAATACTTGAGGAATTCATTTCCGATAATAATTTATGTATTTTCATTGATGGTTCAGCCACTTATCTACATCAAGCTACGGGAACATATTCTTCCCTTGATCTGTCACTCACCGATTCGAACTTATATAATGAATGTTAATGGATGGTTCATGATGACCTGTGTGGGAGTGATCACTTCCCCACTATTCTCAAAACAATCAACCCTGGTGATGATCCACCTATATCACGACGGAACTTCGCCAGGGCTAACTGGTCATTATATAAGACCCTATGTACTGATCACTTAAAACATGACATTTTTTGCGAACAGCGAAGATCCTATACAGTTATTTTCAGATATACAGAACAACATTGCTGACCAAACTATACCCAAGTCCTCTGCAATTCCACACATTCGTAAACCATGGTTCAATAATGAATGTAAACAGGCCAGAGAGTGTAGGAAGAAAGCGGAAAAGTATTTTCGCTGACATCCTATTGTCCATAATCTAGACAAAGTTAAAATTTTAAATGCCAAGGCTAGACCTGCTTTTAAACGAAATAACTGTCAGTCTTGGCGAAATTATGTTTCTAAGATGGATTCACGCACACCTATGTCAAAGGTGTGGAACATGATTCAAAGAATAAAGGGCGAAAGTTCCAAGTCTACCCTTCACCATCTGAAGGATGCTGATAATTTATTAACTAATAAATCTGACATTGCCAATAAACTTGGGTGAAACTCTGGCCAAGCATTCATCGTCATCAAATTATGTCCCTGAGTTTCAAAAGTTTCAGAAACGACAGGAGAAGAAATGATTAAATTTTAACTCGGACAGCAACAGTTTGTAGGTTGGTGTTAAGTTGAACAGGGCTATGGAGGATGCCCCTGCCTCACCAGGATAGAAGTACCTCCTGTAGCATTTACACTGGGAGGAGAAAAGGGTGGTAGGAACTGTACCGACGGATGTCAAATTTATCAGTCCTTTTAGGTAGGTTTCTTGGAGACAAAAACGCAGATGGTTTGAAGTCTTGAATCAATAACTGACACTATGATAGTTCTATGTCGTGCTGACCTCGAGGAAACAGTTTAATGTGACAGGATACTATTGGGATCACTCGACAAGGTAAGTGTGTTAAATATTTTGCTTGGGGGTAACATTGTGCCGTATGGTATGATCAATAATTTCTCTCTGACGAAACCTCTCACTGGCCCATCTTTCAAGTTGTACAAGTTCGACTCGTCGGCTTTGATGTCCACTTTATCTATGTTGTAAGTTTTGACTGACCATGTCGGATCGGTGGCTCGTTTCCGAGTGTCCCCTTCGTGTTCCTCCGGCTGGTAGAGGTACCTCACGAGGGCCCTATCGGGTAACTGTTTCTCCTTCCCACGCGATGGTGCAGCCGGTTCGGCTATCACTGATTTCAGTTTGATAGCGACGGCCGGTTTCTTGCCGGTGAGACGGGTGGTTTCGTGGTTGGTAGCCGACACCACCTGAGGTAGCCGCGCTACCCATTCCGTCGATCGTTTTTCTGGGTTGACCATCTCTCTCGCATACTGGTGTCCGAATAAGCGCTCGGCCAAAGTCCGATTGAATCTCTCGACTATGGCTTGGCTGCGATGAGCCCCGGCCGCGCCACGCCTGACTTGGACGTTGTGCTGGGCTTGCAGTTGTGACACGGCACCCATGAACTCCCGCCCAGGGTCGACTTGCAGCTCTGTGGGCCATGTCAGCGGAATGCGTTTGTATATGCGCTCGAATCCGCGGTTAAGGGCTCGGCTTCCTTGTAGCGGCTGGCAACGTCAACGACGGTTAGGGCATACTTGTACCTCCTGTCGTGGGGTAGGAACAAGAGGTCGGCCTGGTGGACGCTATTGGGTACGGCAATGCCGAACTTTCTTCGAGGCACGTAGTGTGGTGCCGGTAAATAGATCTGCCACAGGGCTTGTTTTTCAAGCCACGCTTTGGCCTCGTCTGGGGTACTTCGCGCCATTTTGGCAAGCTTGTGTATGGCGCCAGCTCCATTCCAGTACCCATGCGGGCTGTAGTAAAGAGCCTCAAACTTTCTTTGGTTCCGTGACATCGTATATATAATACACCTATGTTCTTGGTTCAAGTTTCTCATGTCCGTACGCGTACGTGTTGATCCTGTCGATGGCTATCCAACGCTTCGTGTCCATTGGTGATAGGGACGCCTTGTTTATCGTCAGTCCGTATATCTTGTGTCCATCACTTCTCAGCGTGTTCATCTGATGCCTGAAGGTACACAGTTCCTACCACTCCGTTTCTCCTCCAGTGTAAAAGCTACAGAAGGTACTTCTATCCTGGTGAGGCAGGGCATCCTCCATAGCCCTGTTCCACTTAACACCAACCTACAAACTGTTGCTGTCCGCATGACTCTGAACATAGGGTTTACACTTTATGTTCACTCTATCCTCGTCCCTCCTCAACTGTCCACCCATCAGATCTTCAGAACTTGTATGATGAACTCCCAAAGGCCTACATAATCATGGGCGACCCTGAACGTCCATAACCTCTATTGGGGAGTACTGACACAAAATAATAGTGGAAAGGTCCCCGAAAGATTTTCTCTCCAATAATGATCTATGCATCTTCAACGATGGATCAAACACTTCTATCTCGTGATCCCTGCCACCTGAACATACCTCTGCACTTTGATCTATCACTTACGGTTTCTAATCTCTTAAACGAGCTCTTGAATGGTGTTCATCCATTGATGACCCTTTGTATAAGTGAGCACTTCCCAACTATTCTTTTACTCCTATCAACTCCCGCTGGATGAACCACACTTTCAACAAGATGGAATTTTACAAAGGCCAATTGGCTTATTATTCCAAACTCTCTGCTCTGAAAAACTTATACCGGACTTACTTCTATGGATGTTTCTGATCCCATGGAATCATTTTCTGATGAGAATGATTACCTGGAGGATTGAAACCTATTCCCAAGTCCTCTGCAAACCAACATACAAACCATGGTTT
>NW_025766555.1:0-34108 GCF_003918875.1 Haliotis rubra | reverse complement strand
TTCGTGCTTTAGTAGTTACGTATTTATTGCTTGAGGAGAAACCTTTTTTCTTAGCAAGAACACTAGATGTTGGTAGATACAATGACCTTCATCATTACTTGGGCGTCAGTTCCGTTTGTTGAGAAGATTTTGCATCTACTTGAGAGAAACATTTGCAGAGTATCAAGCTGCCAATGTTCAGGAGAGAAAGAGTTAAGAGAGACTGAAAGACATCACGGGTCTATCATGATGTCCAGATCGTCTTGGGACAGTGTGTGCTCAGATGGTGGACTTCTCCACACAGAATCATGTTTGACATGAGCAAGCTTATGCAAAATCAGATGGGAAAATTCCTGAAAAGCGACTGATATATGGATCGTTGGTCTGCTTGTCACATGACAATTTTGAAACCCTTCTCTTTGCTACTGTTTCTGATAGAATCCCAAGACACTTCAGGATGGTATACTTGATGTATTACTTGAAAATGATGAGAGATCTTGATGACATCCCTTTCCCTGGATACCCGTTTTGTAATGGTAGGAACATCTGCTTACTTTGAGGCCTACAGACATGTCTTGAGAGGTCTGCAGATGCTCCGTGATGGTGATCTTCCATTTGAAGGAAGTACATTGTGTCGAATGTGAGAGTGAGGTGAAGTCACCTCAATACCTCCTCAGGGTTTAAGGACTGCAATCAAATATGACCTGCGCCCACTTGTGGATGAAAAAACTGTTCTAAGGGAAGACACTGCTTTGAGACTGCAGAAAAGGGAGGTGAGCTACGACTTTAGTCGCGAATCTGAATTGCCAACAACATTGAAATACTACTGAATCATTTGGATTGGCCGTCAGCCATCCAACTGCATCTTGATCTGTCACAGTACAAAGCCTTAAAACAGCCCTCACCGAGAGTTCCGTAATTATGCAAGGACCACCTGGGTACAGGGGAAGCGTATGTTGGTTTAAAGATTGTGAAGGCCCTGTTACACAGCACAAAGACCTGGAATGCAAACAACAGATCCTGAAATGCTCATCGTTTGCTACACAAACCATGCACTAGACCAGTTTCTTGAAGGAATAATATCCTTCTACAGAGGAAGTATCATCAGAGTAGGAGGAAGGATCAAAAAGTGAGCAACTGGAGGATTACTCACTCAAAGCACAGAGACAAAGGGCACGAAAATTGCGGTTCCAGAGATATGAGAAATACTGGGCCGGATGAGATGGGAAATCCGTAACAGTATGAGAATGACCCTGAAGCTTGAGATTGAAAGATTGGTCAGCAAATAGAAGCAGCCGAGGAGAGGGAGATATTACATGAAGATGTGTTGCGACCATTCATGGGTGAAAGCTATGATGATATGGTGATGGCGATGAATATGATGCTAATGCAGATGCAGGAAGCAAATGGCTATATTACCACCACCAGCCCCTATCATGGTAGAGTGGTTTGGGCATTGAATGCGTTTGGCGAAATAAATGAACCCAGCTGAGCAACGCAGCCAGGGGAAGACATTGAAAATGAGGACGAGGATGGTGGACTGATAGATGTTCAGGAAGAAGCAGATCTCTTGCAAAGAGCAGAGACAGATGCATGACATGGACGGATGGTGACATGGAGGAAAGTAAGACTTGACAAGCTTCAGAGAATGATTGGGCATCTTCAGTATGAACGAGGTGGATATGTTGCCTTTGATGTGACAAATTTGGACAGGAACCCGAAGGAACAAGAAGATGCAATGCAGTTCAGTTACAGCCTGAAGCCCGAAGACGTCTTAAAAGACGTATTTTGAAAAAAGATTGAGATCCACACAAAGGATGACATCAGCAGAGGCTAATCGATGTCAGGATCCTTGGAGCTCAAATGAATGATAGATGGAAATTGTACAGATTCTGGGTACACTGTCTCTGTGAAAGAACTGCAACGTGACATATCAACAAAGGAGGCTAGATACAAAGCAGTGGTAACTCAGTACAAAGAGTCACAGATGATTGAAGACAAACCAGATCATGGAGACTGCAACAGTGATAGGGATGAGAGCAACAGGGGCATGCCGCTTCTATCAACAAGGTCCTGTCGGAGATTAACCCCAAAATCATAGTTGTTGAAAGAAGCTGCAGAAGTTCTTGAGGGACACATCATCACAGCTCTGAGCAAGAAATGCTTGAACATCTAGAAGTACTTATCGGAGATCATTAAGCAGCTTAAGCCAAACCCTACTGTATACAAACTTACCAAAAGCAATTCAAGTTAGATCTGTCTTTATTTGAGAGAATGATCAACAATGGCACATGCACTGTGACACGCTGGCTCTTCAGCATAGAATGCGACCTGAAATTACCAGGTTAATGAAGCCAATCTACCCCAAGCTTGAAAATCATTCCCTCTGTCCTCAATTGTATAGAGAAGATCAAGGGGATATCTGACAACATATTCTTCATCAACCATGGATATCAAGAAGAACATGACATTGAACGCGTCAGTCACTCAAATGAGTTTGAAGCTAGATATGTCGCCAGCCCTGTGTGAATATTTGATGAAACAGGGATATGAAAGATCACAAATCACAATTCTCACAACCTACTCAGGACAGCTACTGAAACTGAAAAAGATGATGCCAAAGCAGATTTTCCAGGGAGTCAGATTGACAGTAGTGGACAACTACCAAGAGGGAGAATGACATAATCCTTCTGTCACTCGTGCGAAGCAATGCTGAAGGAAGCGTTGGATTCCTGAAAGTTCGAAAACCGTGTCTGTGTGGCACTTTCACGAGCTAAGAAAGGATTATATGTCATCGGGAACTTTGATCTCCTTGCCCAAGAAAAGTCAGCTGTGGAGGGAAATAAAGAAAGATTTGCAGATTAACAACCAGATAGGAACAACCTTGAACCTATATTGTCAGAATCACCCGCGGGACACGGGTATTGCTGCAAAGAAACCGGGAAGACTTCGGGAAGCTCCTGAAGGTGGTTGCATGAAGCAGTGCACCTTCAGACTGGACTGTGGACATGTCTGTTCTCGACTTTGCCATCCTTATGACCCCAACCACGAAGAATACAAATGCAATAAACCCTGTCCAAAATCTATATGCCAGAACAATCACCCATGTCCACGATTGTGCTATCAGCAGTGTAGAAATGCAGAAGTGCCAGTCGAAAAGGTGATACCTCGTTGTGGACACAAACAGCTTGTCCCCTGTTGCATGAATCCCAGGAAATACGAATGTCAAGCTAAATGTGATAAGGTCTTGAAGTGTGGACACCCATGTGGAAACCCATGTGGAATTGAGCATCAGTGCAAACAGATGGTGAAGAAAGACGTGGAGATGTGGAAACACAAGTGATGTTGAATGCATGAGGAAAGACTCGGCTGTCTGCAAGGCAAAAATGTTCAACAATGCTGGAATGTGGACATACGTGTGCTGGCAACTGTCACGACTGTCATGAAGGAAGGCTACACGTATCATGCCGTAAGAACTGCAAGAGGATCCTTGTCTGTGGACACGAATGTAAGGACATGTGCAGCAACTGTCCCCCATGCAGAAATGTTTGTGAGAACCGATGTCCGCACAGCAAATGTTACAAAATATGCGGCGAGATTTGTGTACCATGTAATGAGCCCTGTGAGTGGAAATGTCTGCACCATGCATGCACCAAGAAATGCAGAGAGCCATGTAATAGACCTCCGTGTGACGAACCCTGCCTGAACGTCCTTCGCTGTGGTCACCAATGCATCGGACTATGTGGTGAGCCTTGTCCACGTCTGTGCAGAGTGTGCAATCACGATGAAGTCACATCAATCTTGTTTTTGGCACAGAGGATGAGCCAGATGCAAGATTTGTTGAGCTTGAGGACTGTGGTCATATTGTGGAAGTATCTGCCATGGACAGGCTCATGCAAATGGATCCCGGAAAATGATGCTATTCAGTTGAAAACATGCCCTCACTGCAAGACGCAAAGATTCGACGGAACACCAGATATGGATCACTGATCAAAGAAAATGCTGAAGGATATAGACACAGTGAAAAACGTTATATTGGAAAAGATGACAGAATACGTGTTCTGAAAGCTAAACTTGAAGCTGAAGCCAACAGGGAAGTTGACCCACAAGAACGGAATGAAAAACTGGATATGCTGAAAAAGGGTTATGTCAACACTGAAGTTGGTCTTAATGCAATTGAGAATCAATTTTGTTTCTTGAAACGTGTGTCCAAATTATTTGATTCCTATGAAAAGCTTGCAGAGGACTGCAAAGAAGCCGTTCTTCGTCCCGTTCTCAGGGATGCCATTTCCAGCATGAAGGAGCTGGAGCAATTCCGAAAATGGCTCATGGGGACACGATCATCCCTCAGTGATCAGGATGTCTCAGATGCCCAGGATGAAGTTGACAGGAATAAGGCTATCATCAGGCTCTTAAAGACAGAGAGAATTATAGCCATCAGAAACCCTGAAATGCCAGAGGCTTTGAAAAAGAACTCCAAGCTCTACAGGGGACTTTGAAATATGGCAAAAGGTTTACCAAACAACGGCAAGAAGAAGTAGAAAAGAATATCTTCCAGAAATTCTAAAGAAGCATGTTCCAGAATCTGGTCTTGGTATATCTGAAGAAGAAAGGGTGGAAATAGTGAAAGCAATGACACTCACAAAGGGACATTGGTTTAAATGTCCTAATGGTAATATATTTTTCGTAATGTTCTCATTTACCCATCTTTAAATGCACTTTTAGACTTTAGTTAAATTCCTTATGTTTCGATGCTAAATTTACATACGATCGTCCTGGTTCGGCCTTCACTGTCTTAGTTAATAATTTCTATAAATCACTGTTATTTGTTCAAAACCTGAAGTTATCATTTGAAAACAACCATTTCAAGAAAATAATTGTTGTTGACAGACAGTTACTTCATATACTTTTGACAATTTTATTCACCTAAAAATGGGATATTTTAGATGAATCTCTAGTCTTGAAGTTAAGCATTTGGATGTAGGATATTGTGTTTGGGGTCCAGCCACATCATGGCACAGGACGACAGATCTGGGTTCCAGAAATTGCCATTGAACTCGAGAATTGACAAGCGAACACTCCAAGTTCTATTCCACAATCTGATTCCTTAAGTAACTTAGTTACTTTCGATTTCAGGGCATATCTATGCAATCGCAGATTGTGGTGGAGCAACCATGGAGTCGAGGTGTCCAGAATGTAACGCTACAATCGGTGGTACCGGGCACAGACTGAGAGGCGACAACGCCCTTGCACCAGAGATGGACGGAGCTGCGTTTGCAGCATGGTCAGAGCAGGCCAATCTTGGGAACTATAACCTGGATATGCTGTGACCATCTGTGTCCGGTCTTTGGACTGGAAACCACATCATGTACTGTTGATATAGGAAGTGGGATGTCCTTGTCGATCGACATATCCATCCATACTTCAACCCAGCTGACGAAAGTAAAGGGTTAAGGATAAGGCAACATGCTAATGCTTCTTTGAATTTACAAGTACAATATTGTCTTTCTCCGCTGTGGTGTAGACAACCTCACAGTATCGTAATTGTATTGAGTGATTCTGTGAAACAGAAATTGTAAATTATTTTCCCTAAATATGGACCTTTTATGTTGAAAACATAAACCAAAGTGTGTAATTGAAGACTGTGCGTGCTCGATATCAGCAAAATATAAAACAGCGTATTTTGCAAACTTTGATTGGTGAAAAAAAATGAATATAACCTGTTAATTGAACGCATAAAATGATGTAATTTGTAAACAGCTAAGATGTCATAATATTTGTAGTTCCTACATTGCAAAGTCTAATAACTCACTGTTTAACACAGAATGGCGTAATACACAAATTTCATATTTTTGAGTGAATTGCAATTACCGGGACATCCTAGTTTTTACTTAAAGTGGATTGCAGCTGACTACTCGTGAATGACTTGCAAATTAAGATTGATGGGGTTCACATTGTCTGCAATACTAAATCACGGAGTTATCTGTTAGTATAGAACCTCGTATGACTATATACATGTTGCTAGTTGCCTTCACATGGCAATGTATCTTGGATCAACATTACTTTAATATAGTGCTATATATCCGTCATGGACAAACACCAGGATTATTGGTAATGTTTTTGAACATGTAAAGAAACCTGTTTTATCCATGGTTTTATTGTGGAAGCGGTGGAAGACTGTGGGGGATGGGGGTTTATTTAAAATATTGATACGCGTTAAGTATACTAAAATGTGTGTGTGTGTGTGTGTGTGTGTGTGTGTGTGTGTGTGTGAATTTGAAGTTTTGTCGCAGAAAGCTATTTTACAGTGGACACCTCTGTTATTCGTTAAAATGATTGATCAGCTTTATTTGTGCCTTCACAATAAATACTTACTATTCACTTACTATTCGACTGCTGTTTTAATTTGTGTCCTATTTATCAAGTACGATTGATGATCACTAGTCAACAAATCACATGGAGAGGGAAAGTCACTCCTCGTGTCTTACCCTCATGTTGACTGAAGCGGAGCTTAAGGTTATATTCTAACCAAAATTCCGACTTTTTGTGTGATTGGGAACACCTCTTGGTATGAATCACATTTAATGAACAAAAAACGTTCGCATCTATTAAAACGCGAGTGTTGGGGAATGGAGTTCGCCTGGCAAGAGGTCTGACCATACCAACCCACACACACACACAACACCTGAGTAAAATAAACGTGGAGTTTATTACACAGCAGTCACTGAACGATATGTTTCATAGTCAGGCAATAACAGAATGATTTACAATATATTATTACAGCATGTTCACAATGCAGTCATCTGTCAAAAGAACATGAACATCATGTGTACATTTGTTACGTACTACATTAACGTAGAGAATTTCAATACTCGACACCTCTTCTGATATCAATTATATCAACACGAGTTGATAAAGTTACAAATATCCGAGGCTTCTGATAGGATATTTTTACTTTATCAACGAGTGTTGATATATTTGATATCAGAAGACACGAGGGTGAGATTCTATTTATCATCCAAAATCACTCTTCATTAATTTTCAATGAAAATGTACATCTCTGAACATGGTACTGCCATTAGACTTGCAGTGCAGCGATGTCATAGCATTGTGACGTCATCAAGTACATGACGTCATAGCATTGTCAGGGCATTGTACAAAATCTACTGTCAAAACGATATCTCCTAGGAGATATCGTTTGATCTCACACAAGCGATATCTCCTGTGGAACACAGTTTTGATGATAAATAAAATATGCCACGAAGGTATATGTGGCACGGGATTTGACCACGTGATATAAACATATGCTATAGATAAATACAATGCACCTTGGTCTCTATTAGCTTTAGAGATGCTGGTCCCGGATTATGTCTGATGCCACTTATCAGGGTGACCCTCGGCAGTTTTAAGATAATGAAACGTTGACAAGTAGTCTGTAACAATTCAAGTTTTCAAAAACACATATCGTTATAAAATATTGGTGAAACGTTGTGAAACGTTAATGCATCCATGAAAATGCAATGAGACTTTGCATTATGGAGCTACATCAGAATCACCGATACCCTGAGAAGGATATCAATGTATGTTTGTTTTGATTACACGGCGGTATTATATACTTCCATATTGCGGCAGTATTCAGCGATGGCATGATTGTTCAAATGAAGTACATGCAGCTCTTTTTTCATAATTGTTCTGGAATTAATATAAAACAGACCATAGGATTCTTGTTAAAGGCATCCAGTCAGCTTCGATCCATCCTCATATATATATATATATATATATATATATATATATATATATATCTCACAAGGGCAAATCCGACCTTTGGGCGACAGTACTATAAGCTGCGACCTTTGGGCGACATTGCCATATATTACAAACGTACATTGATTTTTTATATTTCTTCGGTTATATACACTTTAATTTGATAATTAAACATTAAAAGGGGATAAAACCTTGTACATATATACAAATAGAGAATATATTTTTGATGTCGCCCATACCGTGTCGCCCAAAGGTAAAGTGTACGGCGTACATGTATATATGCGACCTTTAGGCGACTGTCGCCCAAAGGTCGTATATATATGTCGCCCAATGGTCGCTTATGTAATATACATATATATATATGTCGCCCAATGGTTGCTGTTTAATACTATATACGTGTATACATTTCCATGGCTGCTTATTTGATATATGTCGCCCTTTGGTTGTTTATGTCTTGCGCGCCGAGGAAATTATATTTCATATCTGTGTGCATGAAACTGACTTTCTTGTTTCCGATCTTTAACATCGCACATACAATCAATTCATAGTTTTGTGCTTAATTTTCTCAAATATGATGCAGTCAAACAAATCAGGCTAGTTAGAATTAATACTGAGATTATGATTACTTGTAATATTTCTAAAAATATTATGCTGTAACAGACATTTATCATTTGGCATAACTTGCAATTATTGTTTCCCACTCAAGCGCCGATGTGCCCTTGCTTCATATTAGTGTCCGTTGTTTACCATTCGAGGTTTGCTAAGGATTAAGTTTTAAGGATATGTTAAGATTAACCAACAACTAAATATCAAATATTCCCATACTCAAACACTGAAAACTTCTATAGGAAATAGAGGGGTGGGGTGGGGGTGGTAAGAAAACGACATCGTATCGCTTCCCGTGAACGAAGACGATTTTTGTCAGTAAAGACGTCAAATTTTCAATTAAAAATTATTAGACAATTTTATTTATCTTTTTAGTTCTAATTTGGTTTTGCTAGGCATTGTATTATGTGTAGGGATTAGGATTAGCGTGTGCATTTGCCTCGTATACACCGTCGGAAATGGCAATCAGCTGTGTACACTTTCCCCGTGATCTACCGGTGATTTAGTTAAAATTTATCCAATATTACCACGCGATGAATTCTAATGGAGTGATCGAAAAAAATCTAGTATCTGAAATTATTTTTGTGTTTCCATAAGAAATATATTGTTTCGTTTTAATTGCAGGCTTTGCTCTATAAATGTAAAATATCTATAATCATAACTGAGGTTATGCGAGAGCACGCACTATGGTGTTTTGCTGGATAGGATTTATGCAAGGAACAATTTGACCTGTCACCGATGAGGTTTCACGCGATCTCGTTTATTCCACCGCGAAAACACTTCGTTGACATGTAATAGTCCAACTGCAAGAAATATTACTTTTAGCGAAAACAAATATGTATACAATGTACGTATCCATTTCCTGCCAAATACACTTCAATTCGAGGCGTGAGTAGATGTAAAATGATAGTGATTGTTGCGACTAATGCGGACCGAAGTTAAAACATCGGGGAGACACAGGATATAACTGCAGTTGATATAAACATTCTTTTTTTACCTTTGGAGTAAAATTAATAAACTGGATTGCAAAGTCCAGATATGAAAAACGTCTTTTTAACGAGATAAAGTAACAACATCATTAACTTTCGTCATCAAATATGGATTTGTTGAAACTAATTCTAATGACTGATCACAATGAAGAGATGAGCGAAGGTTGATGAAGTCTGAATACCATCTAACCACAGCCCATTTTGAGCCAGTCGGGACTATTCTCGTTCTCTTATCATACACTGAGGCATACCAGACGACTCCTGAATAAACTGGGGGCTCCGACACTGTGATTTTCCAAATGTCTGGTCTGAAAACCATTTAAACACAGCCCATTTTGAGCGTGTCGGGATTATTCCCGTATTCTTATCATACACTGAGGCATACCAGACGACTCCTGAATAAACTGGGGGCTCCGACACTGATATTTGCCTGTTGTCTGGTCTGAATACCATCTAAACACAGCCTAATCTGAGCCAGTCGGGATTATTCCCGTACTCTTATCATACACTGAGGCATACAAGACGACTCCTGAATAAACTGGGGGCTCCGACACTGATATTTGCCTGTTGTCTGGTCTGAATACCATCTAAACACAGCCTAATCTGAGCCAGTCGGCATTATTCCCGTACTCTTATCATACACTGAGGCATACCAGACGACTCCTGAATAAACTGGGGCTCCGACACGGATATTTGCCTGTTGTCTGGTCTGAAAACCATCTAAACACAGCCTAATCTGAGCCAGTCGGTGTTATTCCCGTATTCTTATCATACACTGAGGCATACAAGACGACTCCTGAATAAACTGGGGGCTCCGACACTGGTATTTGCCAAATGTCTGGTCTTAATACCATTTAAACACAGCCTATTTTGAGCCAGTCAGGACTATTCCCGTATTCTTATCATACACTGAGGCATACCAGACGACTCCTGAATAAACTGGGGCTCCGACACGGATATTTGCCTGTTGTCTGGTCTGAATACCATTTAAACACAGCCCATTTTGAGCCAGTCGGGACTATTCTCGTTTTCTTGTCGTACAATGAGGCATACCAGACGACTCCTGAATAAATTGGGGCTCCGACACGGATATTTGCCTAATTTCAGGTCTAAATACCATTTAAACACAGCCCATTTTGAGCCAGTCGGCACTATTCTCGTTCTCCTATCATACACTGAGGCATACCAGACGACTCCTGAATAAACCAGGGCTCCGACACTGATATTTGCCTGATGTCTGGTCTGAATACCATTTAAACGCAGCCCATTTTGAGCCATTCAGGACTATTCCAGTATTCTTATCATACACTGAGGCATACCAGACGACTCCTGAATAAACTGGGGCTCCGACACAGATATTTGCCTGATGTCTGGTCTGAATACCATCTAAATACAGCCCATTTTGAGCCAGTCGGGAGTATTCCGGTTCTCCTATCATACACTTAAGCATACCAGACGACTCCTGAATAAACTAGGGCTCCGACACTGATATTTGCCTGATGTCTGGTCTGAATACCATCTAAACAGAGCCCATTGTTAGCCAGTTGGGACTATTCTCGTTCTCTTGTCGTACATTGAGGCATACCAGAAGACTCCTGAATAAACTGGGGCACCGACACGGATATTTGCCAAATGTCTGGTCTAAATACCACCTAACCAAAGCCCATTTTGAGCCAGTCGGGACTATTCCCGTTTTCTTATCATACACTGAGGCATACTGGACGACTCCTGAATAAACTTGGGCTCTTACACTGATATTTGCCTGATGTCTGGTCTGAATACCATCTAAACACAGCCCATCACCGCACTAGATCCGCAAGTGCTACCACCCCACGCCCCTATTTTTTTCCAAATCAGCTTCGGAGACTCGACCATGGAAAATGGAGCCACATTCCACCCCAGTGCGAACCAATGATAGGAACAAGAAAAACTTGTAAGTTTAATAATTACTATTTATTAAACCAAATAGTTTTGACATTCTTATTTGCATAACTTCGCAAAAAATTGTAATTGTGGCATTTACACTTCTCTGATCGAGACCTTGACTAACATTTGTCAGGTTAAATTGCTAACAATGTTGTTCTGTGATAAGGTGTTTCACTCTGAGAGGGTGGGTTCAAATCACACAAGGGATTCACTCCACCCCCACCAGCAAAGTACTAGTATCTGTACTATACTGGGAAAGTGAATTCCCAAATGTAACATCCCTTAGAAATGATCTGAATATTTATTAAGTTAATTTCATTCTTAAAATGTGTGCCATCTCTTCCTTGTCCTTTGCTGCTGTATTTTCTGCTTGTTCATCATTTTTGTTCTCAGCTGAACATAAGAGCATTCGTGCTTGGAAATCTGTAGAAATGACTGAATGGTCTCCGTTTCTGAAATATAACAAAGTTTTCAAAAAGTATGTTAAAAACATCAAGGTACAGTGAGTATCATCACTCAGCTTCTAGTCCTATAGTCTTTACCCAACTCCCCAACTTAAGGTTTTATTAGGACAAGTAAACATTTGCCATTTTAAGATTTAGCTAATTTGTTATCATTATGAGGACTTGTGGCCTAAATATACTATTTCATGCCTTTGCTATGAATTAAATCATTGATTCAACAGAAAACTATAATGTGGGATCAAATTTGGTTTAAATATCTAAGCTTATTGTAAGCATGGATCCTAGGTTTCAGTATGTCATTTCATCTTGTGGATCCCATACCTGCTATTGACAGGTGTTGTTTGTTTGTAAATGACTCGTTCCATGATTTGCAAAATGGTTGATTGGTGCCATTAAAACCATTTTTATCGTTACTCATGTATCAAGTGCATAAGGTTAGACTAAAGTAGCTGTTTGCCTAAAGAAGGGTTACTATATTATTATTTATCCAGTTTTAAATGTATACAATTTCAAATTAAGTTTGCTATAACGTAGAATAGAAATAGTTCTATAAAGATGGAGCCTTGAGTATTCAGAAAACTTTAATCTCGTAACATGGCTGCAAATTGAATGGGAGTGACTGCCACTGTCTATGAGTTAAATGAGGGTCAGCACTAGTAGTGAGTGAGTTTAGTTTTTAGCTATGACAAGCGAACGCTTAAACCACTAGGCTACCCCTCCGCCCGTCAACCCTAGTAGTAGTAAGCGCTTCATTAAGCACATACAGACTGAATACCACAGAGAGAGGGAAAGGTGGGAGGATGTCCAGATAGATACTGGTTAACTTTATTGCTTAGTGTTTATCAAACAAGTGAAATGATGATGATGAAACAAAACATTGACGATATTAATATGCAGCAACATACACGTTTTGGTATATACTCAGAGAAATTATTACAGCAATGATAAAATATTCAAAGCAACAAGAAAGTAATTGAACAAAAGAGACATTTTAATTAAAACAACATTTTGATTGACAAAAAATGGCAGCATTAGGTTTTTGTATAACAAAGGTCCGAACTGAAAATATGTAAAAAAAAAAGGAACATATCTGATTCGCTTAACTTCTAAACCAAACTTCATAAAATTCTGCATACAATTGGCTCAGTGATTTTTCTCCACATCTCCTACATGTCATGCATGATGCAATTGGAACCAGTTGATGACATATGTCAGCAGTATGTCAGCCAAGTTCTAGCAGTGCTGAAGGCTAAGTTAGTTATCTAGTTAGAAAAAAGATATGGTATGTTTTCAGATTTGAGAGTTTTGTTGTGTATTTGATAAACAGAAATTACATTTAGAGCACATAAGTTTAGCTTGAGGTTTGAAATGTAAACAATTTTGGCATTGACTACTCAATGAAACCCACAAATCTAGAAAACATACAGTATGTACTGACACTGTAGAATACAAACATGATCTGTCATTTTTGTAATTTTTATCTATCTAGGTGACACATATTATTTGAAGTGTTGAATCATAACTGACATCAGTCAATACAGACTGCAAGGAAGAACTCTTAACCCTTTAGTATGTATGATTTAATACTACAGCTCAGTGCACAGTACTACAGCTGAGTGCACAGTGTGACAACCAAACCCAACTTATCTATATGATATACCTAGATTACAAACTGATTAGTGAAATAGCCTCTTTAGGGATACACAGTTTGATTACACTCGACTGTAGTCAAGTGAACTCAGAGAGTTTGGTATATACACTATATATGATGTGTAACCCAATGGTGTACTGATAATACATATGATGTGTTGCCCACAGGTCTACTGATTGTATGATGTGTTGCCCTAAGGTCTACTGGTAATATAAATGATGTGTTGACCACAGGTCTACTGGTGATATATAAGATGTGTTGCCCTCACGGTCTACTGGTGATATATAAGATGCGTTGCCCTTAGGTCTACTAGGGACATATAAGATGTGTTGACGACAGGTCTACTGATTGTATGATGTGTTGCCCACAGATCTACTGGTGACATATAACATGTGTTGACCACAGGTCTACTGGTGATATATATCATGTGTTGCCTAAGGTCTACTGGTAATATATATGATGTGTTGCCCTCAGGTCTATGGGTGATATATAAGATGCATTGCCCTAAGGTCTATAGGTGATATATAAGATGTTTTGACCTACGGTCTACTGGTGATATATAAGATGTGTTGCCCTAAGGTCTACTGGTGATATATAACATGTGTTGCCCTAAGGTCTACTGGTGATATATAAGATGCATTGGCCTAAGGTCTATGGGTGATATATAAGATGTTTTGCCCTACGGTCTACTGGTGATATATAAGATGTGTTGCCCTAAGGTCTACTGGTGATATATAAGATGTGTTGCCCTACGGTCTACTGGTGATATATATGATGTGTTGCCCTAAGGTCTACTGGTGATATATAAGATGTGTTGCCCTAAGGTCTACTGGTGATATATAAGATGTGTTGCCCTAAGGTCTACTGGTGATATATATGATGATATATATATGATGTGTTGCCCTAAGGTCTATGGGTGATATATAAGATGTTTTGCCCTACGGTCTACTGGTGATATATAAGATGCATTGCCCTAAGGTCTATAGGTGATATATAAGATGTTTTGCCCTACAGTCTACTGGTGATATATAACATGTGTTGCCCTAAGGTCTACTGGTGATATATAAGATGTGTTGCCCTAAGGTCTACTGGTGATATATAAGATGCATTGCCCTAAGGTCTACTGGTGATACATAAGATGTGTTGCCCTAAGGTCTACTGGTGATATATAAGATGTGTTCCCCTAAGGTCTACTGGTGATACATAAGATGTGTTGCCCTAAGGTCTACTGGTGATACATAAGATGTGTTGCCCTAAGGTCTACTGGTGAATTATAAGATGTGTTGCCCTAAGGTCTACTGGCGATATATAAGATGTGTTGACCACAGGTCTACTGATTGTATGATGTGTTGCCCTAAGGTCTACTGGTGATATATTAGATGTGTTGTACTTAGGTCTACTGGTGACATATAACATGTGTTGACCACAGGTCTACTGGTGATATATATCATGTGTTGCCTAAGGTCTACTGGTAATATATATGATGTGTTGCCCTCAGGTCTATGGGTGATATATAAGATGTGTTGCCCTAAGGTCTACTGGTGATATATAAGATGTGTTGCCCTAAGGTCTACTGGTGATAAATAAGATGTGTTGCCCTAAGGTCTACTGGTGATATATATGATGTGTTGCCCTCAGGTCTATATGTGATATATAAGATGCATTGCCCTAAGGTCTATGGGTGATATATAAGATGCGTTGCCCTTAGGTCTACTAGGGACATATAAGATGTGTTGACTGGTGAGACAGGTCTACTGATTGTATGATGTGTTGCCCTAAGGTCTACTGGTAATATATATGATGTGTTGCCCACAGGTCTACTGGGGACATATAACATGTGTTGACCACAGGTCTACTGGTGATATATATCATGTGTTGCCTGAGGTCTACTGGTAATATATATGATGTGTTGCCCTAAGGTCTACTGGTGATATATAAGATGTGTTCCCCTAAGGTCTACTGGTGATATATAAGATGCATTGCCCTAAGGTCTATGGGTGATATAGAAGATGTGTTGCCCTAAGGTCTACTGGTAATATATAAGATGCGTTGCCCTAAGGTCTACTGGTGATACATAAGATGTGTTGCCATAAGGTCTACTGGTGATATATATGATGTGTTGCCCTCAGGTCTACTGGTGATATATAAGATGCATTGCCCTAAGATCTATGGGTGATATATAAGATGTTTTGCCCTAAGGTCTACTGGTGATATATAACATGTGTTGCCCTAAAGTCTACTGGTGATATATAACATGTGTTGCCCTAAGGTCTACTGGTGATATATAAGATGCATTGCCCTAAGTCTACTGGTGATACATAAGATGTGTTGCCCTAAGGTCTACTGATTTTATGATGTGTTGCCCTAAGGTCTACTGGTGATATATAAGATGTGTTGCCCTAAGGTCTACTGGCGATATATAAGATGTGTTGACCACAGGTCTACTGATTTTATGATGTGTTGCCCTAAGGTCTACTGGTGATATATATGATGTGTTGCCCTAAGGTCTACTGGTGATATATATGATGTGTTGACCACAGGTCTAATGATTGTATGATGTGTTGCCCTGAGGTCTACTGGTGATATATATGATGTGTTCACCACAAGTCTACTGGTGATATATATGATGTGTTGCCCTAAGGTCTACTGGTGATATATATGATGTGTTCACCACAAGTCTACTGGTGATATATATGATGTGTTGCCCTAAGGTCTAATGGTGATATATATGATGTGTTGCCCTAAGGTCTACTGGTGATATATATGATGTGTTGCCCTAAGGTCTCCTGGTGATATATAAGATGTGTTGCCCACAGGCCTACTGGTGATAAATAAGATGTGTTGCCATAAGGTCTACTGGTGATATATACAATGTGTTGCCCTAAGGTCTACTGGTGATACATAAGATGTGTTGCCCTTAGGTCTACTGGTGATATATAAGATGCATTGCCCTTAGGTCTACTGGGGACATATAAGATGTGTTGACCAGAGGTCTACTGATTGTATGATGTGTTGCCCTAAGGTCTACTGGTGATATATTAGATGTGTTGCCCTTAGGTCTACTGGTGACATATAACATGTGTTGACCACAGGTCTACTGGTGATATATATCATGTGTTGCCTAAGGTCTACTGGTAATATATATGATGTGTTGCCCTCAGGTCTATGGGTGATATATAAGATGCATTGCCCTAAGGTCTATGGGTGATATATAAGATGTTTTGCCCTACAGTCTACTGGTGATATATTAGATGTGTTGCCCTAAGGTCTACTGGTGATATATAATATGTGTTGACCACAGGTCTACTGGTGATATATATCATGTGTTGCCATAAGGTCTACTGGTGATATATATGATGTGTTGCCCTCAGGTCTATGGGTGATATATAAGATGCATTGTTCTAAGATCTATGGGTGATATATAAGATGTTTTGCCCTACGGTCTACTGGTGATATATAAGATGTGTTGCCCTAAGGTCTACTGGTGATATATAAGATGCGTTGCCCTAAGGTCTACTGGTGATACATAAGATGTGTTGCCCTAAGGTCTACTGGTGATATATAAGATGTGTTCCCCTAAGGTCTACTGGTGATACATAAGATGTGTTGCCCTAAGGTCTACTGGTGATACATAAGATGTGTTGCCCTAAGGTCTACTGGTGAATTATAAGATGTGTTGCCCTAAGGTCTACTGGCGATATATAAGATGTGTTGACCACAGGTCTACTGATTGTATGATGTGTTGCCCTAAGGTCTACTGGTGATATATTAGATGTGTTGTACTTAGGTCTACTGGTGACACATAACATGTGTTGACCACAGGTCTACTGGTGATATATATCATGTGTTGCCTAAGGTCTACTGGTAATATATATGATGTGTTGCCCTCAGGTCTATGGGTGATATATAAGATGTGTTGCCCTAAGGTCTACTGGTGATATATAAGATGTGTTGCCCTAAGGTCTACTGGTGATAAATAAGATGTGTTGCCCTCAGGTCTACTGGTGATATATATGATGTGTTGCCCTCAGGTCTATGGGTGATATATAAGATGCATTGCCCTAAGGTCTATGGGTGATATATAAGATGCGTTGCCCTTAGGTCTACTAGGGACATATAAGATGTGTTGACGACAGGTCTACTGGTGATATATATCATGTGTTGCCTAAGGTCTACTGGTAATATATATGATGTGTTGCCCTAAGGTCTACTGGTGATATATAAGATGTGTTCCCCTAAGGTCTACTGGTGATATATAAGATGCATTGCCCTAAGGTCTATGGGTGATATAGAAGATGTGTTGCCCTAAGGTCTACTGGTAATATATAAGATGCGTTGCCCTAAGGTCTACTGGTGATACATAAGATGTGTTGCCATAAGGTCTACTGGTGATATATATGATGTGTTGCCCTCAGGTCTACTGGTGATATATAAGATGCATTGCTCTAAGATCTATGGGTGATATATAAGATGTTTTGCCCTAAGGTCTAATGGTGATATATAACATGTGTTGCCCTAAAGTCTACTGGTGATATATAACATGTGTTGCCCTAAGGTCTACTGGTGATATATAAGATGCATTGCCCTAAGTCTACTGGTGATACATAAGATGTGTTGCCCTAAGGTCTACTGGTGATATATAAGATGTGTTGCCCTAAGGTCTACTGGTGATATATAAGATGTGTTGCCCTAAGGTCTACTGGTGATATATAAGATGTGTTGCCCTAAGGTCTACTGGTGATATATAAGATGTGTTGCCCTAAGGCCTACTGGCGATATATAAGATGTGTTGACCACAGGTCTACTGATTTTATGATGTGTTGCCCTAAGGTCTACTGGTGATATATATGATGTGTTGCCCTAAGGTCTACTGGTGATATATATGATGTGTTGACCACAGGTCTAATGATTGTATGATGTGTTGCCCTGAGGTCTACTGGTGATATATATGATGTGTTCACCACAAGTCTACTGGTGATATATATGATGTGTTGCCCTAAGGTCTAATGGTGATATATATGATGTGTTCACCACAAGTCTACTGGTGATATATATGATGTGTTGCCCTAAGGTCTAATGGTGATATATATGATGTGTTGCCCTAAGGTCTACTGGTGATATATATGATGTGTTGCCCTAAGGTCTCCTGGTGATATATAAGATGTGTTGCCCACAGGCCTACTGGTGATAAATAAGATGTGTTGCCATAAGGTCTACTGGTGATATATACAATGTGTTGCCCTAAGGTCTACTGGTGATACATAAGATGTGTTGCCCTTAGGTCTACTGGTGATATATAAGATGCATTGCCCTTAGGTCTACTGGGGACATAAAAGATGTGTTGACCACAGGTCTACTGATTGTATGATGTGTTGCCCTAAGGTCTACTGGTGATATATTAGATGTGTTGCCCTTAGGTCTACTGGTGACATATAACATGTGTTGACCACAGGTCTACTGGGTATATATATATGTGTTGCCTAAGGTCTACTGGTAATATATATGATGTGTTGCCCTCAGGTCTATGGGTGATATATAAGATGCATTGCCCTAAGGTCTATGGGTGATATATAAGATGTTTTGCCCTACAGTCTACTGGTGATATATTAGATGTGTTGCCCTAAGGTCTACTGGTGATATATATCATGTGTTGACCACAGGTCTACTGGTGATATATATCATGTGTTGCCATAAGGTTTACTGGTGATATATATGATGTGTTGCCCTCAGGTCTATGGGTGATATATAAGATGCATTGTTCTAAGATCTATGGGTGATATATAAGATGTTTTGCCCTACGGTCTACTGGTGATATATAAGATGTGTTGCCCTAAGGTCTACTGGTGATATATAAGATGCTTTGCCCTAAGGTCTACTGGTGATACATAAGATGTGTTGCACTAAGGTCTACTGGTGATATATAAGATGTGTTGCCCTAAGGTCTACTGGTGATATATAAGATGTGTTGCCCTAAGGTCTACTGGTGATATATAAGATGTGTTGCCCTCAGGTCTACTGGTGATACATAAGATGTGTTGCCCTAAGGTCTACTGGCGATATATAAGATGTGTTGACCACAGGTCTACTGATTTTATGATGTGTTGCCCTAAGGTCTACTGGTGATATATATGATGTGTTGCCCTAAGGTCTACTGGTGATATATATGATGTGTTCACCACAAGTCTACTGGTGATATATATGATGTGTTGCCCTAAGGTCTACTGGTGATATATATGATGTGTTCACCACAAGTCTACTGGTGATATATATGATGTGTTGCCCTAAGGTCTAATGGTGATATATATGATGTGTTGCCCTAAGGTCTACTGGTGATATATATGATGTGTTGCCCTAAGGTCTCCTGGTGATATATAAGATGTGTTGCCCACAGGTCTACTGGTGATAAATAAGATGTGTTGCCATAAGGTCTACTGGTGATATATACAATGTGTTGCCCTAAGGTCTACTGGTGATACATAAGATGTGTTGCCCTTAGGTCTACTGGTGATATATAAGATGCATTGCCCTTAGGTCTACTGGGGACATAAAAGATGTGTTGACCACAGGTCTACTGATTGTATGATGTGTTGCCCTAAGGTCTACTGGTAATATATATGATGTGTTGCCCACAGGTCTACTGGGGACATATGACATGTGTTGACCACAGGTCTACTGATTGTATGATGTCTTGCCCTAAGGTCTACTGGTAATATATATCATGTGTTGCCGAAAGTCTACTGGTAACATATATGATGTGTTGCCCTAAGGTCTATGGGTGATATATAAGATACATTGCCCTAAGGTCTACAGGTGATATATAAGATGTGTTGCCCTAAGGTCTACTGGTGATATATAAGATGTGTTGCCTACAGGTCTACTGGTGATATATATATACATGTGTTGACCACAGGTCTACTGATTGTATGATGTCTTGCCCTAAGGTCTACTGGTGATATATATCATGTGTTGCCTAAGGTCTACTGGTAATATATAAGATGTGTTGCCCTAAGGTCTACTGGTGATATATATGATGTGTTGCCCTAAGGTCTACTGGTGATATATAAGATGTGTTGCCCTAAGGTCTACTGGTGATATATAAGATGTGTTGCCCTAAGGTCTACTGGTGATATATAAGATGTGTTGCCCTAAGGTCTACTGGTGATATATAAGATGTGCTGCCCTCCTGGTCCTAAGGTTGCCCTAAGGTCTACTGATATATGTGTGTGCCCTAAGGTCTACTGGTGATATATATGATGTGTTGCCCTAAGGTCTACTGGTGATATATAAGATGTGTTGCCCTAAGGTCTACTGGTAATATATGATGTTGCCCACAGGTCTACTGGTGATATATATGATGTGTTGCCCTAAGGTCTACTGGTAATATATAAGATGTGTTGCCCTAAGGTCTACTGGTAATATATAAGATGTGTTGCCCCAAGGTCTACTGGTGATATATATAAGATGTGTTGCCCTAAGGTCTACTGGTAATATATATAGATGTGTTGCCCTAAGGTCTACTGGTGATATATAAGATGTGTTGCCCTAAGGTCTACTGGTAATATATAAGATGTGTTGTTGTAAGGTCTACTGGTGATATATATGATGTGTTGCCCTAAGGTCTACTGGTGATATATATGATGTGTTGCCCTAAGGTCTAATGGTGATATATATGATGTGTTGCCCTAAGGTCTACTGGTGATATATATGGGAGTGATGTGTTGCCCTAAGGTCTCCTGGTGATATATAAGATGTGTTGCCCTAAGGTCTACTGGTGATATATAAATGTGTTGCCCTACTGGTCTACTGGTGAATATATAAGATGTGTTGCCCTAAGGTCTACTGGTGATATATAAGATGTGTTGCCCTTAGGTCTACTGGGGACATAAAAGATGTGTTGACCACAGGTCTACTGATTGTATGATGTGTTGCCCTAAGGTCTACTGGTAATATATATGATGTGTTGCCCACAGGTCTACTGGTGATATATATGATGTGTTGACCACAGGTCTACTGATTGTATGGATGATGTCTTGCCCTAAGGTCTACTGGTAATATATATCATGTGTTGCCCTTCCAAGTCTACTGGTAACATATGTGATGTCTACAGGTACTGCATTGCCCTAAGGTCTATGGGTGATATATAAGATACATTGCCCTAAGGTCTACAGGTGATATATAAGATGTGTTGCCCTAAGGTCTACTGGTGATATATAAGATGTGTTGCCTAAAGGTCTACTGGGGACATATAACATGTGTTGACCACAGGTCTACTGATTGTATGATGTCTTGCCCTAAGGTCTACTGGTGATATATATCATGTGTTGCCTAAGGTCTACTGGTAATATATAAGATGTGTTGCCCTAAGGTCTACTGGTGATATATATGATGTGTTGTCTTAAGGTCTACGGGTGATATATAAGATGTGTTGCCCTAAGGTCTACTGGTGATATATAAGATGTGTTGCCCTAAGGTCTACTGGTAATATATATCATGTGTTGCCCTAAGGTCTACTGGTGATATATAAGATGTGTTGGCCTAAGGTCTACTGATTGTTTGATGTGTTGCCCTAAGGTCTACTGGTGATATATAAGATGTGTTGCCCTAAGGTCTACTGGTGATATATGTGTTGCCCACAGGTCTACTGGTGATATATATGATGTGTTGCCCTAAGGTCTACTGGTAATACAGAAGATGTGTTGCCTAAGGTCTACTGGTAATATATAAGATGTGTTGCCCACAGGTTTAATGGTGATTTATAAGATGTGTTGCCCTAAGGTCTACTGGTAATATATAAGATGTGTTGCCCTCAGGTCTAATGGTGATATATAAGATGTGTTGCCCTAAGGTCTACTGGTAATATATAAGATGTGTTGTTGTAAGGTCTACTGGTGATATATAAGATGTGTTGCCCTATGGTCTACTGATTGTATGATGTGTTGCCCTTAGGTCTACTGATAATATATATGATGGGTTGCCCTAAGGTCTACTGGTGATATATAAGATGTGTTGCCCTAAGGTCTAATGGTGATATATAAGATGTGTTGCCCTAAGGTCTACTGGTGATATATATGATGTGTTGCCCTAAGGTCTACTGGTTATATATATGATGTGCTGCCCTAAGGTTTACTGGGGATATATAAGATGTGTTGCCCAAAGGTCTACTGGTGACATATATGCTGTGTTAACTTAAGGTCTACTGGTGATATATAGGATGTGTTGCCCTAAGGTCTACTGGTGATATATAAGATGTGTTGCCTACAGGTCTACTGGTGATATATAAGATGTGTTGACCAAAAGTCTAATGGTGATATATATGATGTGTTGCACATAGGTCTACTGTTGATATATAAGATGTGTTGCCCTAAGGTCTACTGATTATATGATGTGTTGCCCACAGGTCTATTGAAAATATATGATGTGTTGCCCAAAGGTCTGCTGATAACAGATATGTGTTGCCCAAAGGTCCTCTGATAAGGTCTGATGTGAATATATATGTGTTGCCCAATGGTTTGTAAAAATAACAGATTGGATGTGTTGCCCAAAGGTATGTAAAAATAATAGATGGGATGTGATGTCCAATGGGCTGTGATTATAACAGATATGATGTGTTACCCAACATTCTGCTGAATATTAATACATATATATATATATAGAAGTTGCCCGATGGTCAACACGATACATCCTATTCATCATCAACACAGACCTTTAGACAACACATCCTAGTTGCATAAAATGGAATTTAGCTTGATTGATTTACTAATGACCTGTCAGGGATATCATAAAGCAGTCGAGATAAACACATTCTTGACTTTGTATCATGATATGATATGTTATTTGTGTTCACTTATCTTGATATCTAGAAAGAAACTACTAAAAACTGGTGGTACCTTTTGGCTTCAAGTCATCTGCTGATGAACAGTATATCCACCTTTACATTTCAGTACTTTCTCACAGATACTACATCTGAATCCTGAAAAATTAACAAAGAAAATGTATCTGCTGACATGGAATAGAGGTCTCTTCAGTTCTCATTTGCTGAATTTCCTGTGTATGAAGGACACCAAAACATTAATGCAAATGTATCAACAATTACATGAATCATTTGATAACAACCCATTTAAACACCTGATACAATTATGTAAAACAAATTTAATTGAGAACCCACCCATCCCCCACCCCAACCGCCCCCTGTGATATGAACATAATGGTGTCAGAACTTTTATACACCTGATTATCCGATGGAAGATTGAATTGTTGACAACAGACAAACAACAAAATGTAGGGAATATGTTAATTTGTATACTCTGTATTGAAAAATGCCAATCTTTTCTGAATTGTGTGCACTACGAAACACAACACGCATCAGCTCTCTATGAAACTGTGGTAAGATATGAGTAGATAGTAACCTAAAAGTGAAAATGATATCTCTATAAAAAACATGGTTATTGCAGGGATAAATTTTTGAACTGCAAATGTTTGGACATCAATCAAGTGCAAAAGTCAATAGAAAAGCTTAAAAATGTTGAAAATTACCCTATTGATATGTGAAAAGAGCAAATTCTGCCAATTTTCAAAATTTCTACATTTTCTGTAAAGTTTTGCATGATCAGAACCACAATACTTGTCTGGAACTGCTTGTTATGAGAGTATATACAGTTTTTCTTTAAATTTGTCATATATGTCATCAAAGACAGACTATCTGTATATAAGGCTATTCCATGTCTAACAATTAATCTCCTATTGGCCATTTTGAATTTCTTGATACATTCATAAATAGTAAAAGATCATGTATTGAGATAATACCTAAAACATGTAGTTCTGCACACAGTACTGAACAGCACACTACCATTCAAGGTAACTGTACTAATATTGAGAAGGCTAAAAAAAATTGCAAAGATTCATGAGGCATTACTTCATCGGGTATTGCAAGTTTGTGGTGCTGAATTCTAAAGGTAGGCCAGAACAATGTTTAGGTTAGGAATGCCACGATACATCGATACTTTTTCTAAGACGATACAATCATTGATACATTCAAAACTCTATCGATATTTAGTTTTGAAAGTATTGATTTAAACATGTTTTAATATGTATCGTTCACATTTTGCAATTGTATCATGTTTTTTATGTTATGAGAGTTATAAATGATTATTTTTCATACACAAAGATGGGAAATTAGAACTTTTTAATCTCTGAGAATAGAAAATGTTGATCTATTCAAGGACTCTTATAAAATATAAAATATTTAATGTTCAAAATGTAACTAATTTTACACAATAATGCAGCGAAAGTAGCTATCATGATACATATCGAATCATGTCATGAGTATCGTGATACGTATCGATTCATGAAACTTATGTATCGCGACATCCCTAGTTAAGGTAGAAATAATTTTAACAAAGCTGTAAAAATGGTATTCACAACTTAAATCTAGTAACATGAAGGTATTGATCTCTGGATCACATAACCTACCACTTTCTCACTTTGGAATGCCTGAGACTCCCCCTCGGATTCAGCAATTTGAAGATCACATTTCTCCTCTGCCAAGCTCAACGTGTCTTGGTCCCGTTCATAGTTGTCTGTATTATGTAACATTAAAATGTTAACAATATTATTCTCAAAATGATTATGAACTTAAATTCAAAACTGAGCTTAAGAAATAATATTTTTTCTTCTGAACTGATGAAGTATTTAAAAGTCTACTAGATTTAGTTATCACCCTAACAACATACATAAATTATGAATTTACAATGTTTCATATTCAGAAACCATTGTAAAATAAAATTAACTTACCGGGCATAAACTGGATTGGATAGGATTTCCACGTCCTAATAGGACCATCTGAGACTAGCAATTAGTCTCTGAATATATATAATTTTGATAGAATCAAACAAATCCTTTTCAACTGAAAAGGAGCTCCAGTGAGATGGGAGATTCCTGAAACTAAGTAAATCTAGACTTGCTTAAATTAGGTCTTTATCATTGCAGAAAGGCATAGACGGAAGTAAAAATAATGCAGTTCAGGAACTATGAGACAGGCTAGATCTTTCCTGACTTTTTACAGTCTATGTCAACTTTGATCTTGAGTTGAAGGGTGACCAAAGGAAAAAACTTGTGCCATCAAGTCAATTTGATTGGAATTTAAGAATACCCATAATATCATAGTTTCAATTTACTCACACAATATACAAAGTTATGTCTTTATTCATGGGTTGCTTCTAAGTCATATTCAGGATTTTGTTAGTCATCCATGCATAAAGGTCAAAACTCACCAGTAATACAAAATGTTGATTTCTTTCAGGTTTATTTTTAATTTACTATTCATAATAATAATCATCGATTCTATGATTTATATCAATACTGTCTGCCCAGTGCTGTTCAGAGATGTTGGTATTAGTCGACAATGCAAACTATTAGCCGATGATGGACCAATGATGAATAGCACACTACCTGAATAGATGCATCAAAGAGGCATTTCTGAAACTGTTATTATGGCTTTGTAAAGGTAACTTACAACGGGAAGAGGCTTTAATTCTTACTGTTTGTACTGAAAGAAATGTTAAACTTCACCTCCATTTTTAAAAAGAGAAATAGTTTGTTTAAGAAACCCCCGTTTTGAACAAAATTACCCTTTTATGTAATTTGACTGCTAAGGGAACTTAAAGGGGCACTGATGCGGAGTGATTTTTGCTCCGAGCTAACGTGTTAATTGTCGTGTTCGGCTGCCGCGCGGGCAGTGCTTGCTCTCTAGACCGTGACAAACACCGGGACTGGGCAGCTGACCACCTTGGCAGACTTGTCATTCGAGCCGTCGCGACGGGGAAATCCCCTTTCTGTTTTCTGAACGCTGATTGGTTCGTTGCACCCTTATCTACCCAGACCACAAACATGGACGACAATCAACATGGCTAGTTCACAGGATATCGTATGCAGATGCAAAAACACTTGTACCGCGGTATCGAAGAGAGGAACATGTCCGTGTCGCCGCCGAAACTGTGTTCAAGTTTGTGCTCATGATGGATGGTACCATGCGCGCCAACAAACCCGGATTGCCAGCCCCGAAGTTGAAGTCGATCGACGTGGACTCAGGGATTTCACCGATCGACGGATGTCATCAGCACGGCACGACAGACGACGCTATATGTTGTTTCTTGTATATATATATATATATATATATATTCACATGATGCAAGGTTATGCACACACAGGTATTCAGATAGTTCACCTAAACGTCGAAAAGCATTATTTATGTCACTTATCTTCATGCCAATTGAAAATTAGAAATTCGATGACACTAATAATTTCATAATGATATTCATCATATATATTCTCTTTTCTGTTTATATACTGTGAAATATAGTTGTTTAACCAAACATAAATATTTGTTTTGCCAAAAGGTTCTTGCAAAATGTGATTGCTACAACATTCCACTTGCTGATAATCACTAGATTACCTGTTTGATCGATACACACTTTCTGGTGGAAGGAAGCGTGTTATTATTTTAACTTTCTAACAAAATGTAATTGCAGGATATGGATGGTGACATCAACCACACCCTCCTCAACACAACCCCACCAAGAAGAGAAAGAGGAAGACTGCAGATGGTAGCCGGTGCTAAGAAGGCTCAATGTCGAATTGCAGGTTCCAGTGGAGGTAATATTTATTTAGATGAATGTTCATGCTCGTGATATATGCCACTTAAATATTAATTAGTAATATCTATGTGTATTTATAAAATCATAATCCTTTGTACTGCAATATCTGGATAACTAAGAAATGGTATTTTTCACAGGCTGACAGCACAGATGACCTGGAAGCTGCATCGACAACATGCATCAATGACCTGGAAGCTGCACCGACAACAAACACAAGCTCATCATCCTGTCCACCAAAAAGGCCCATCACACACCATAAGGCAGTCAAGGTACCTTTTTTCAACAAATGAATATGAAGTATTGTTCGCTCATCTAAAATGGATTCTGGATTGTTATTTCCAATTAGTATTTTGTACATATTCCAGATAAAATGTCAAATCGTTCCAAGTAGAAGTACAATTATTTTATATGTGTTTGCACTTCACAGAAAATTTAGATGTCACATTGCTATAGCACACCCATTTATAACATTTACACATACTTTCTTCTTCATTTTCTATTTCATATTCGTGATCATATGCAATGGCATCTAAAAAGGCAAATATATTTTGTGGCCTTTAATTTAATATTCCTTCATATTTTTCCTGAAAATATTGAAAGTATGGCTTTATATTGTTTAAAATCAATTCATATGATGGGCTATTTCAAAATAAGAAAAACACATTGGTGGATTATTGCAATTGGTTTTGCCTTACTACCAAAAGAAAAAAAATATTTTCATGAGAGAGTTGATATTGCCTCTCGATATAATGTTCAGCCAACAAGACACCTCCCTGTTCACAGTATATGGACATTCACATATTTACATGTACATTACTGTATCAAGTGTTGGTTCATGAAAATTTTGAGTGATCATAAATCCAAACCATCTTAACTGTATGCTCAAAATCAGTTGTTTGGTATAATTTTGCTTGTCTCTAATTCTATATCTCTATTCCAGGATTTTGGCGGCTTCACTAGATGTGACAGAGCTCAGGAGTATAGTGACTGAACTTTTATTTCGGGACCAGGGGGCTTTTGACGACTTCCTGCCTGGGATACAGGCCCTGTGATGATCCACCAAGGCAGCCCCAACCAGACAACACACCAAGCTGGTGCAGATGTGGTAATTGTAGAAGCATGCCAACAGCTAAAGAAGAGAAGTGCTGCTGGCAGACTGGCTCCCCACTGAAGTGTGTTGTGGATGGACCAAACTTTATACGGTGATCTCCCCAGCGGTGCTAGACATTGCAATGGCACATTATAACGAATTTCTTTGTACATGACCAAGAGCCGGGTAATGCAGCATACAGACACCAGGCTTACATAGACAGTTTATCCTACAACGGTATGGTCGACTGGGTCATGGCAATAGACTCGTTGTGCCATCATGCTGTACTAGCAATCCGAGGAGATTTCCAGATCCCACAGGCAGCTACACCGGGCTACAAGGAAGCCTAACAAAGCCAGTACATAATGTTTTGTATATATTTTGTATATATTTGTACATATTTTGTAAATATATTGTAAATATGTTGTACATATCTGTATATATTTGCCACATGAATTGATTCTAAATATAATATTTAGTTGAAAGTTGCTGATTTGTTTCTTTGTTTGGCATGAAACCAATTGTTGAAACCAGCCTACATGATATCTTACCAAACCATAAATACAAATAACTGGAGCTGTTGTCTTGACTGACAATTAACAGAATGTGACACACCTGTGTGTATTCATGTTGCACATACCTCATGAGTAATTACAGAGAAAAAAGGATGTAAACTCATAAATCACACTTGGGCACCTTTGTAAATTCATTAGGTATGTTACATAAACCATGTCACTTTTATGGGTGTACTGTCAAAACAAACATGTAACGAAGTTAGACTGATACACATATTCCACCACTTGAAATCTCAAATCTTCACACATGTGTATTCATTAGGTACGTCTACACTTTTAGGGGTGTACTGCCAAAACATGTACATGACAACAGTAAATAAACAAACAAGAGTACACTTTATTGGTCTCAGTAGCGATTCAACTTTATTACATAGAAACACTAGACAAGGGGATGAAAATGGTCATCCTGTTTCCTTCTGTACACACCTCTACACCCATGACTACAGAAAACAGTACAATACTACAGAACAAATGTTTTACCAGTTTTCTGTGTTTGACACATTCTTTGTACACAATTATTACATCTCCTTCCCTTTGTGCTTGTATATACATATTTAGATATGTGGTTTCCTGTACACCAGTATAAATATACTGTACTGACGAAGGGGCAAGAAGCAGCCCAGAACATTTACTTGTGGGAAAGTTGTTATCCATTTGTCTTACTATGACACATACTATGTGATTTGGAGAGAAATATTAGGTAGACAACTTGAATGTATGGATAATGCCCAATTGATGTAGACAAAATGTAAATTTGAATACTTCCAATATCTGATTTGTCAGAATAATTTAACAACCAATGCTTATTTACATACGAAAAGAATCACTATTATGTACATTTTTCCAACAAACATTAGAGTCAGTAGTGGCTCTGTAGTCAGTAGTGGCTCTGATGTTTCTTCCTCCTCCTCTTCCTCCTCCTCTGGCAGTGGCATGTTCAGAAGATCTTCTTCAACTGCTGACGTGTCCAAGTCTTCTCCAAAGGTAGCCCTGAAAAGAGATATGACAATTTCATTTGCAAATTTATAGGGAGAGAACCTTGTCTTTCAGTTAATGATTTTCTGTCACACCATGCTGGCCTATACTGACGGCATGCAAGAGATGAGCCCTGTCTTGTTACAATTCAGACTCAGATATGGAATCGGGGAAACTTGTTGCAACAAAATATATACCACTAAGTATCTTGACTATGGGTATGTCTCAGGGACAGTATGTTATGATTTCACTGGGCAGTGATGCAGTGAGACCAGCATAATACCTCTGAGTGTCTGGTTATTTTCTAGAAATTCTAACTAAGACAACATCTGTACTATACCTTGCAATCAGCTGACATTAGGGTCATATTCCTCATCAGCTCCAATTTCATCCACCAATTCTTCTTTGTCCTCTGCTGAGGCTGAAACTATTTAAGGCAATCAACTGATGTAACTCATTACCAAACTAACAAAACAGAAACATATAATATTTAAAATGCCATGAAATATGGAGTACTTCACTACAGTTATGGAACTGTACATCTGTATTCTGTCTTACTGGCATACATCTATGAGAGACTATAAAAGTAGCAGTAGTTTGTTTCACCATTAGAGAAACAGAGAGACGATTAAAGCATAGTTTCTGCAGTTATTATTTCTAATTCAATGGTAATAAATCCAAAGAACCTTTTATTGTAAGCTCTTCACACGGTGCCTGGTCTGGAACTTCTGAGAATCTTTTGTAAACTTGCTGTCGTAAGGTTGACAAACTGTCACAATGCTCACTGGCAACCACACATGAAGTTATCTATAACCAAAACCAGCAGAGTACAACTCTAATAAGTCATAAGTCTATAATATATATAAAGCAAATGCATAAATCTACAATCAGGTTTTGTAACAGCTTTGGGTATGTAAAAGGAGAAAGAATTATATAATGTGGACAAATGTAAAACAATGAGAAACTTTTTTCTAAAAATATCAAACGCCATAATGTCACATGTGGACATGTCAATACAAAATAGCAACAACAATGTAATTGTGGCCATTAGATAGAACACACAGATTAGGTAAGAATCACATACGGCTTTTCTCAAAACAGTGCCACTATTTCCTTCGTTCAAGTCAGAACAATACAATTTTGGGATCGCCACGCGAAAATGCAATAATTATATATAAAAACACTAGAAAGCTAGTCAATTTGGACAGGCTTAATTTACAATACAACAATTAGATTTCTAAACAAACAGCCACATTGACCCTTTCACCTGGTAATGGGGAAGCTTGGAGACGATAAACACAGTCACCGATTCTTGTCAGTTCGAGCTCTATTGTAACTCTTGTGCAACATATGATGAAAATAACAAACAATTTTCATGAGGCACTTCTTTATGCTATCACTTCAGAACCAAGAAATAATTTTTCAATATACACACACCGACATGCTGGTATACAATATATACATAAAGACAACATTTACGCATCTCAAACTGCAACCGGGAGTGTCAACTTCATCACAAACCGGAGTACTGAAATCAGGGTCCAGGCGTTGATAGGAAGCGCATGGGTGTTCCCGGGATGTTGATATCAACCAAGTCAGTTCATGATGATCAGTATCCCTTTGTTTGAACGCTTGAATAAATGTCATATAGTACCTAATAAGAAGAAACAAAAAGAATAAAATCAGGACAATGCGATCAGGTATAGAGAAGGCGCTTCACTTCGCTCTCAATTACCACACGTAAATCCAACCGTGATCGTTAGCGATGCGATAAAGCAAATAACAAATCTACACAACATTTATCAACTCTTACGTGATCAAAAGTAGAAAACTTACTTTGTTGCGAAATCGAGAATTGTCGTGACGATCGAGCCGGTGTTTGATGACATCGCCTTTGCCTTGACCTCCTCGTGTTTTCCCTCAGCTGTTGAATCTGTCAAAGCACTCCCAAACAGATTCGGTGACTGGTTCTCCCTTTCTTACTTCCTGTATTCGCCGCTTTGCCGATTCTGTCAGCATCGCCCTCTAATTCATAGCCAGAGCAAAAAGTAAATCCATTTCACGGTGACAGGCTTTCTTTATAAATAAGCCGGAGTGATCACGCCAAGCAGCTTCGCTAGTTACCCCGCTTAGGTATTGCTCATTTACTGGGAATAAGTAAGCGCTCACGAAAGGGCGCAGCAGAGGTCACAATCCAGTCAAGAATTCCTGGGATATCATCCGGCAATCATGGAGGAAAAACAATAACAAAGGAACAACCCGCCCACCAGTGCTACGCATCAGCGCCCCTTTAAACCATAAAAGACCTAATAACATATCCCTGTGATAGAAACAGAAGTTGGTCTATTGACCAACCAATAAGTTATAATTATGTCTCAGTGTGTTTAGTGAGATCCATCCTGATTTTCAGTTAATCTTATCCCCTGTCCACACTGGTATTTACCCTTTCCTATGTTACCATTGTACAGGATTTTAGACTTTGAAATGAGAAAAATGTCCCTGCATTAAACATACAAAGATAAGAGTAGCTGCCATGGAATTATGAAAGCTCAAAAGGAATTTGACTGTATTCATGCAATCACACTGAACAAACAGATTCAAGTGCACCAGTGAAGGGGAAAATCTCTAGCATCATAAACATCATCAAGTTTGGAACAAGGCAGAAGAAATCATACAACGTAACCAACATTTATGGTTGTCAGTTGAGTAAACTCCTGTGAGGGAGGATGTATTGCTCATAATTATGCTGGCTGAGGGTAGTGGCATGTGGACAGACATGGTTATAGTCCCGGGCCATGTGCAAGAAAGTTTTTATCTTTTAGGATCTCTGGCAGCATCAGTAAATGTGTTTTCTGCATAAATTAGAAATTCATTAATAATCAATGCAAATGTATCAGGTTACTAAAAACAAACAAGTCAGTTTGACCCAGACATGTTTTGCTTTTGGTGGGTAATATAAAGGTGGTAGGCTACAATCTTGAACCCATATATGGAGAAAATTATTATTATTAGCATGAAAAATGGCGCAACATATACATTTCATCACTATATTAACTGATATTTTCACTCTGATAGACCAGTGGAGGAGATACACTGCACATAAACACCCAAAGGGGCAGGGTTCAAAGCAGGGTGAGTACAAAAGCTATATTTGAAAAGTTAGAAACTCTTTGATATAAATAATGTAACTCGAAACATATTATGGTCAAGAGAGCAATGCATATTTCCTTTGCATGAACAATTTAGGAAATGTGTAGCTGATATAAAAAATGTGTAGTTCAGCTATCAGAGGAAACAGCAAAGAGCAACAACGGAGAGTGCCATTATGGAAACTATAACTGCAAGTCTTCCTCAACACTGCACTATCAGCTCATTATTTGAGCAAACCTAAAAGTCATTGAGATAAACTCTGAAATGTGGAACGATATTCAAATATAATAGTTTCTAATTTCCATTTAAAACCGAACGCTGTGAGCGGAGGTTTTAAAATGAACAATTTAGAGCTATTATAATTTCGCTATATACCTCTGATTTTCCAACACAGTAGGTTTATCTCCATTCTACCATGACAATTTTGGCGAACAATTTCAGGTGGAGCTCTTTCTTTGGTTACGAACAATACGCGAAGCCGGGCCTCGCGATTCCAATCTCAAGTGGTATCTTCAAACGGGTGCGTTAGTGGGCAAACCACAATGACTAACAAACTCCAGATTCAGTAATAACAAATCACGCTTTGTTTTTCAATGCATCAATCAGCAATCATTAACTGATAAGTTGGAAAACATATATCAAATAAGTTTAAAAGCTTGGTTCACATTTGAAAATTCCACTGTAGACCCTTTCCCCACCAGAATAGTGGCAGCAACCCTCATGGCCTTGACCTTTCTAAGTCATTGTTTACATTTGGAAAGATGCTACAGGAGAGCCACTGACAGTCTGCTAAGGTTAACCTGATTGTGCTGACTGAGATAGTCTTTGATATCTAATTACTGGTACTGGTACAAAATTTGAGAGTAGGGCTTTTGCTGTGTAACGAAGTCCGTGTTGTTCAAATCGAATTCTAGATACTGTTGAATTTTGCTCTGTCAAATTGACGCCATTTCACGCGACCTCTATACGCCTGGCGCGCATGCATACAGCTGTGGTGACTCTTTTTACACACCTCATGTGTGTACTTTGTGCTCAAATCTCGATCTCTACGGATATTATTTTCTACATTTCCTTTGGAAAGTAAGTTTTGTGACCTAGTGGCTTCAAAGTAGTAGTGAATTCAAATTGAATCGGATTCGCTGGCATGTTCATGAAGCTCTGTTGACAAAGAGCCAGATTTGTGGGTGATATTTCCGGGAAGGATGGATCAGGACACGGTGGGTGCACCTCTGGTGCATAAACACGGTAAGGTAATTAATTATATTCTTTTTAATAGACTACTTTAGA
>NW_025766554.1:0-34125 GCF_003918875.1 Haliotis rubra | reverse complement strand
AAGTCGTTCGTACTGCCATTTTCTACTTCAAAATAAGCTAAAATATTAAAACGGTGTAGTGGTTAGAGCGTCCGCCCGGAGAGCAGAAGGTCACGGGTTCGATCCTCGACCGCTTCATACCAAAAGACGTTAAAGTATGGTACTTGTTGGTACCTGCCTTGCTAGTGGTTAAAGCGTACGCTCGTCACGCCGTAGACACGGGTTAGATTCCCCACAAGGGTACAATGTGTAAAGCCCATTTCTGGTGTCCCCTGTCATGATATTGTTGGAATATTGCTTAAAGCGGCGTATCACTCAAGTCACTCACTCACTCACTACGGATCAACATAGAAGAATTGGTTGTTTTGTGGCTTCACTAGGCGTTGATACGGTTCTTTCTGTTCCATTTTAAAGTTACACGATGGCGGCCTGATAAGATTGGAATTGGGACCAGACAAACTAGTGATTGACATCTGGAATACGATGACACATAAACCAAATGCCTGACCACTGGAGCCCCTCAGTTGATTCATACAACATGCATGGATTGCAGATGGCCAATGTTTTACAAGTGAGTGGAGTGGAGTCAGTCAGTCAGAGAATGTGTGAGTAAGTTTATAAGCTGCATTTATTAAAGACTGGCCAAAACAATGTCTGCCATACCCCTTTAACAAAGGATATTTGTCACTTGGCAGCATTTCTGTCATAAGTCAAGTAGAAAGTGAGTTTATTTTACGCCACACTCAGCAATGTTCCAGGTATATTATTATTATGTTTTACAGATTATTATTATTATATGGAGGCGGTCTGTAAATAATCGAGTCTGATCAGACAATCCGGTGATCAGCAGCACGCGCATCGATCTACGCAATTAGGATACAATGACATGTGTCAGCCAAGTCATCGAGCCTGACCACCCGATCCCGTCTCTTGCGACAACCATGGGTTACTGAAAATCAATTCTATCCCGGACCGTCATGTTTTTGTACCAGTACCTTCACGTTATGAGTCCACGGAAATCATCCGTGTCGAGATGCTTCATCTGCAAATGTGTGTTATTCAGGTTACACCAGAAAGGGCACTACATCGTGTTAGTCGCCTTTTGACCAATTTTAACCCAGATCTTCACAGGTGTATGTTTGTAAAGCCCAACATGACCCATGGTCATTAAATCCTTGCTGAAATCATGTGTTTAAGAATCACTATCGATTAAGGTGAGGTGAGGGTGAGGTGAGGTGAGGTGAGGTGAAGGTGAGGTGAGGTTGGGTTTAACATCGTGCTTGAGAATATTTCATCGTGCTCCTCATATGACGACGTGCATGCGTGTGTATGTGTATGTCCGGCTGCTTGTTCTAGCCCAGACTTAAGGCTGGTTTTATAGTGCTGACCCACTGATATACCATGCCGCAGTGAAGCATGAATACCCCACTCAGACACATTATACTGACCCCGAGCCGACCAGTCCTTGTTCTACCCATTAATGCCGCGGGCAAGGCAGGGACCAACAAGTAACATATTTCAACGTCTTTTAGCATGACGCAGTCGGGGATCGAACCCACGACCTTCCGAAATATTCTCAAGCACGACGTTAAACCCAATATCACCTCACCTTCTCTCACTTCAGAAAGTGCCATCGTTTCAAACCTTTCAAATGGTTGTGTGGCAGACATATGGACATTTCTATTTGATGCATCAGTGACAACAATGATGTCCGATTCAATTCCCTATTTTGACTTGCAGCATATGTTCCCAAATTATTTCAGGTGAACACCTAACTGTGGACTTTGCATGACGGATGCCAAAGGTGGGTCAGGATCCAGGTAATACTGTTTTATAGTGATTCATAAACACGTGCTCTGTCATCGTATCACTTGGTGATAATCACTGGATTGCCTGGTCCAGATTCGAGGGTTTACAAACACGTATAGCTGTAATACATACTAAGATATAAGAGTGAGTGAGGGTTTTTTTCGCGTGTTTTAGTAATATTCCGATCGGGTGTCAACCGAAATGGGCTTCACACATTGGGGAATCAAACTCGGTTCTTCAGTGTGACGAGCGAACACTTTAACCACTAGGCTATACTACCACCCCTGATATAGTCAGCATTGTACAATCGACTCTGCTTATGGAACTGGAAAGGGCTTTGTCGCTTCTATTAAGTACTAGCGTCATATGGAAAGCCACAGGGTAGAGAGTGTGAAAGAACATATTTCGAAACTATTCAAATGTTTGACAAAGTGGTGTTAATTTTAAAGTTTGAAAGCACGCTATTTCTTAATTTTCCGAGAAAGGGAAAGTGATACTTTTGTTTCGATAACTTTTCATTGACTGTGAATCGTTTAACCTTTACTATCTTTTCATATTGCAGAACATACTACTTTTCATTTTACATTAAGTTGAAGAGCAGCAGTTGACGAGCTGTCAAAAGGCAAACACCATGCAGTATTTGACCCTAGTGTTTCTCGTTCTGGAGTTCCATGCTGTGGTGATAATTTCGTTCAGACAACACTTCAACTATGACAGGCAACCATACGGTCCAAGAATGTGTCAAGACTTGTGTCGTCGCATTGTCGGGTGTTCACAGTACGTCTTTTCTGTCAGCCATCTTGTCTGTCGGGTGAAGAACACAATGGACGAAAAGGACGTTATTGCCGCTGAGCGGAGACCAGACATCACCAAGGTAACATATATTACACAGCAGCGAAACCACGTGATCAGAAGTCATGTAAATAATCAAGCTTGATCCTAGGATTAAGTCACCTTTGTACTCAAGACCCGTGAAGATCCGGGTTAGAATTGGTCTTAAATAACCCATGCTTGTCGTAAGAGGCGACTAACGGGATCGGGTGGTCAGGCTCGCAGACTTGATTGACACATGCCATCGTATACGAATTGCGTATATTGATGCTCTTGCTGTTGATACTGGATTGTCTGGTCCAGACTTGATTATTTACAGATCGCTGCCAAATAGCTGGAACATTGCTCAATTATACTCATAGTGAAATATATTCTCAATCGCAGGGCTCATATACGTATATGACATATGACATATGACATAACATATTTATTGTAGGAAGTATTGGTATGTGGAATGGCTCCATTGCAAGACTTTGAGTTATTCGAACTCGGATTATTCAGTGTACATTGCCGTATTTGCTTAAAGAGGTTTCTGTCCTTAGTTTAGCGTAAATGTGATCACTCCGTTTGAGATCATTAGTTTGTTGGAGACCAAAATTACAGTATACCCTGGTTATAATGCCAGCGTTTGTCCAGGAGAAAATGTGGCATATCCAGGATGGCATTATAACGAGGTAGGACAGTTAGGGGCCCTATGCAATAAACAAGGTGATTGAGCTGATGTCTCCTGTAATGAACCTTGAATGGATAATTCCAGCATCTAGGGGCTGCAGGTGACGTCTTGTTGTAGGTGGCAGGAAGTGTATTGTCACATGTGTTATCCCATCTGGGATTACAAGACTACTTAAAGAGTTTGGTCAATTAATTTGAGTCATGTCAATTAACCAATTAAAGTATATATACTGCATGCAGACAGTGTAATTGGCATTATAACCAGGGGAAAATGACTTTGAAAATGACCTTTGTTCAACAAACCATTGGCAAATGACGTTATATTCAGTTTGGCGTTATAACCAGGTATTATATAGGCAGGAAATCCGTTCTGGCAAAAACATGCCATTATATCCAGGGTGTCATTATAACCAGGGGCATTATACCCAGGGTGCACTAATGTGGTAAGGCAACCCTATATTGGTAGGTGTAAATGGTTAATAATTGACGATATACCCCGAAGTGGTTCAACCGAACTTCCGAACTATAGCAGCGGAACATTCACCTCACTCACTCACTTTACAGAAATCATCCGGTCCTAACAAAGACTGTGCCTGGAACACACTCATCTTTTACACCAGATCAGGAAGGCCCCAATGTGCAAGAGGTAAGAACTGCTTCAGAAAGGTTATCTCCACTTCACACCATTCAAGTTCAAAATCATTGGTATCCTTACTGCAGCTGTTATCCCACCCTAGATGATGAGATAATGCCCCCATCCCCAAACCGTTTCCTTCCCAGAACTCATGGCCTGATAGCCTCCATGACGCTACCTTTAGCGGGAACATGCGTTCGATATATCTTACTGGCCATGGTCGCTGGCATGGTCTGGCCTTATCCAATCATATCTGGGGCAATGTATTACCTTAGGCTAAAAAGCAAGACTAGATAGAAAGACTTGTAGGTATCAATAAATTACATGAAATTAAACCAGCAATTGGTTATACCGGTCAGGCATGTCCTGCTTGAATGTGTTGATTTTTCCATTACAAGGGATACATATTTCAATGTAAAAACGGTTAAAGATCTTTTTAATAATGTCACCTGTCATGTAATTATTGATTTTTTACAAGAAATTGACTTGATCGATAAATTCTTATTCATATGTTTTGTAGATAGATGTAGTTTAATGATTGGAAGTTTGAATTAGTAACTGAGATTGTTAGTGGCTGTATCCTAAATGGGGCTGAAAAATACTGTAAAAATATTGTCCTGAGAGGGTACGTAAGACCCAAAACATTCAAAGAAAATTTGAGCTTTACAACTTTTTTAATCGTACAATATGTGTGGCTGCATTTGCCTAAATTGCTAACAGCTGAAGGGATGGTGCAACGCCAGCTAGGGTTGAGTGCAGATAGCAAAAGTAAGTCCCCATGGTCTCTGTTATGATGATCTACACACTCACGTGCAAAAGAAACGTCCCCAAAAATTTAATTTATATTACATTTGCTGGATATATGGGCAAAACACAATTCGGGAACACATTGCCCAAACACACAAATGTATGACACCCTAAGGAAATGCCCACACACACATGTTGCATGTCAGAAGCGGGGAAAATGACTTTATTCAGTGAAATTTCCTGCACGTGCAGTAAATCACCCGTATGGAGATCAGTTATAAAACACGTTGGAAACTGTTCTTTGCAATCACAATCATCTGAAAACCTGCAGAACATGCCTCAATTAACAGCAGAAAAGAGAGAAATACCGATTGGCATGCCGCAGCTGGGGTCAACGCACGACCATGTTGGAAGAATCCTGGGTTGTGCAAAAGGACGATTGGGACATTGGTCACACGTTACAGACAAACTGGCCGGACAGCAGACAGGCCGACGAGCAGTCGACCGGAAGTCACTACCCCACAAGCGGACCATTATATACGGACGCTTCATTTAAGCAACATATTCCTCGCCGTGACGTCATCATCAGTGCTTAGCCTTGGTCATCGCGTCAGCAGGTGTCCAGACGACAACGTCAACATTGAAATCGGAGCCTAAAGACCGTTGTGGGGCATGACGTTACCGCCATAATATTGACGTCGAAGATTGGTTTTGGCCAGGAATGTTCGTCAGTGGCAGTAACGGAACCGGCAACGGGTTCTTTTCAGCGTCGAGAGTAGGTTCTATTTGAACAGAACTGACGACCGAAGACGTGTCTTCCACTGGCGTGGGGACGGACGGCACGTTGTTGCGTTCAGGAAACGGAACCATATGGTAGAGGGAGTGTGATAGTTTGGGGTGACCGACCTTGTTATCATCAATGGCAGCCTGACAGCCCGTCGGTATATTGATAAAGTTCTGCGGCCCCATATCTTGCCTTTCCTCCAGCAATATTCAGGGACCTTGTTTCAACAAGACAATAGAACACCTCACAGCGCTTTTGTCACAACGGCTTTTCTCAACGTCAACAACGTGCCTGTACAGATTTAGCCACGAAGATCACCTGACATGTCTCCGACAGAGCACTTGTGAGGCCATCTTGGATGTCGGATTCTACAGCTTCCACACCCTCCATTGACGAGAAATGCACTGGCTCATGCATTACAGACAGAATTGCGTCGGATCTCCAGTCACGTGATCAGGAGACTTACACACTCGGCCCGACGACGTGTTCTCACGTGCACCGATGTAAGGGGTGGACATGCGCGGTATTGACGATCTGCCTTCCAATTTCAATCTCCGTTTTGTCATTTGTTGTTTTGGCTTGCCCTCGAATACTCGACAATCGACCCCATGTGACAACATTCCCTGTACCATGGTTAGGTTCCCTTTCTTTATGTCAGACATGCTTTACATACACCTTTGTCATACCTAGTACACGTGCATATCTATCAGTGTTTGTGCTTGTGTTGTTTGGTAGTTGAAAAATTCTTGGGGACGTTTCTTTTGCACGTGAGTGTACATGCAGTTGTTGGCAACCTGTACCCGGTTTTAATATTGTATTGTTCTGTTTATTAATATCGTTACATGATAACATGCTAGTTTTACTTTAATATCTGTTATACACTAGTAGTTTTACTGGTCTTCGTCAACAGCTTTTAATTTCTAGTTATATCAATCTATGATGTAATGATTAATTGATCCCGTCACGATATGGCTGAAATATTGCCAATGTGGCATTATAAGTTGTCCACTGGTCACGAGGGGGGCATGGGTTGATGTACCATCGATGTTTGTTTATGTTCCCTGAGCCCGACGAGGGAAACATAAACAAACATCGAGGGTACACCAACCCATGGGCTCCGAGGGACCAGTGAACAACGTATTTACCTTACCGAACACCTTTATGTTAATTTTGAATTGTTTGAAGGACGGGTACAAATCTTATTGTAGCCATCGCTAGATTTTGCCAACAAGAAAAACAGATTAGAGTTATCTCCCTTTCCATCGCAAAACATCGGTAATTTCCGTACATCATACGTGATTCAATGTTATTCGAGATAAAGAATTACTACCACGAAGTACCAAATGAGTTGCCATTGACAGCGGGGTACATTGAAATGTTACTCGCTTGTAAGCGGGGTACACTGAAAATAATAGACGAGCGCTCAGCCAATCAGAAAGCGACATTTATGTGTGAGGTAAGTTAATAAATATTAACTCACTCACTCACTCATTGTTAACAGGTTGAAAAATATATCCCCTGTAGTTCTATTTAAACAAATTATATCCGGGTGAATCCTATATTTTGTATGCATCTGAAATATTGGGATTCCAAAGGTAGGACGCAACACAGGGATATATCATATAAGAACAATATTACATGTCGTATTTAGACATGTATATGGTTTTGTTTGGGAAGCACAGGAGATAGGCTATATAACGAAGTCTTTGTTTGAATTGAAATGTGCAATCTCTATTCTCAGATATTCGTAATTCTTCAACACTGGGTATTTAGTTTTAAATTATACAATCCTTTTTGAATAGAACCCTACTTGATAAATATAAAATCAAAAGATGCACTGCGACGAAATACTGTATAAAGGATTGTCGAACTATCCATTTACAAGAATATTGGTAGACGTGATGGCTCTCCTCGTCAGATTCGTTTTTTGTAAAGTATGTAAATAAACAAATATAGATGACGAATTTCACTTTCTTTACAAAGTCCAATATATGATCTTCGCCAAAACATACCTTTATAAATCAATAATAAACACGTAATTCATTCATAACAATGCAGTAATCTCTCGCGCTTATTGTCTTACTCAGATTATATTAGGGATGCTTTAGTTGTACACCTTTCCTTTGTAAAGTATCACTGCTATATATGTTGCAACTCTTGCTTTTTCTTTGAGAGGTATTTCACTTTCATCACTTGCTTGATAACGGCGTCAGTACCTACACCGAAACGTCGCACTCATTGCAATAAAGAAGTTGACTATCCATAGAACTTTTTTTCCAACTCTTGCTTTTGTTTGTTGTAAATTGACATTTTAAGCTACATGAGCCCAATGCCTTTCTACCGAATAAATCATTGCTATACATTTGATAGATGGTATAAATGCTCTGCATCCCTCCTGGCGAAACAACTCTTGCCCTTGACTTTCTGCCTTCAGCTGATGACGATGTGGTATAAATGGTTTAGTGATCTTGTTTCAAGTTTCAGAAGGCGCCCGTCTTCTTGCCGTTGAATCTGTGAACGAGGGGAACAGAAAGGTCCGAGAACTTGATATTGGAGATGGCGCTATAGAGAACTACCCATTCATCAACGATGATTACATTCAAGCAATGGCCTATGTACCATCACAGAGACGAATACTGGTAGCAACTAGTAGACCATTTCGAATCAAGTCATATGTATTAGACAACTACGTTTCTTCCACAATAAACAAGAAGTGGTCTGCATTCGCGCTGTGCGTGGATGACAGCAAGCAACTTGTGTTTTTCACAGCATTTAATTTTCACAGGTCAAATTGCAGAATTAGTAGAATGACAACAACAGGCAAAGACTTTCGTATAATCTACCACAATAGTCGACGTGCAACTGGTATAACCCTTGATCCTTCAGAACAGCTGATTTACTTTTCCCAATTTAACACAATTTGTCGAACAAATTATGATGGTCTAAATGTTTCAACCGTATACCACGCAAAACGTATTAAGGATATTGAAGATGTCTTATTTTGTAATTCAAATGCGAAATATGTATTCCAGAATGTGTATTTCAGAAACTTTCTCCACAAGATTTCACATTTCAGACTACTTCCTATAACATTGTAATATATGAAAACACTGCTTACGTGTCTCGTCCCAGTGGTAGTGAGCCTCTGTCATATTTCAACCTAAAACACAGACGCAGTAAAACTACCCAATATAGATTGACCTATAAAACTACTTCGAATGTAAGTCTTTGTTTAATCAAGTAATGTCTCGAGGAATTTTATGTTAATAAATACCTTCTGTGCCTCTGAGCATTTACACACACATATACGTATGGAATACCGTTTATATGTCATGTGGACCCGTGAACATCCAGGTTAGAATTGATCTTCAGTAATCCATGCTAAGAGGCGACTAAAGGGATCGGGTGGCCAGGCTCGCTGACTTGGTTGACACATGCCATCGTATCCCAATTGCGTAGATCGATGCTCATGTTATTGATAACTAGATTGTCTGGGCCACTCGATTATTTACAGACCACCGCCATATAGCTGGAATATTGCTGAGTGCGGGGTAAAACTAAACTCACTCACTCACTGTAAGCCTTGTGATACCTGGCATTCACAGAAGACACTATTATACTGGGAATTGGCCATTTTGAGAATGGTTAGCCTCAAGGGACACCTAGACAATTTAATATGAATGAAGACAAGTGTTGGACTAAATGGTTATTTCAATGTCACTTATAGTTTGGCATGAAATGCATGTGGACCCGTTTTTTGTAAATATCCGATTAATGATTTAGTGTAAATATACTTTCTGTGTTCTTTAAATGCATTTCCACTTAGGTACTGCATAAACAAAATATGACATTAACATTACAAATTTAAAGATTTTAACCTACAGAATAATTCTCACTAATGGGTTTTGTGGTTCATGCTTGAACCACTCAGAGAAACAAACTCCGTATGATGGTTAACAGTTGGCACCCACCTTACCCTATTCACGACCTGTGACACCTCTTCATACCTGTCACGTGCATAGCTGACCTACATTGACGAACGTTGACCTTTCTGACCCAACACTGCCGCTGTTACAGGTCATTGGCTCCCTCCCTCTGCAAGCAGTCTGCGTTCTGCTGTTTATTTTGTTGACAGTTACATAGACAGATTCTTTAATACAAATGCATACAATCGGTGATTTACAATGTGATTAGGTTGTCTGACAAAACATCCACTTGCACAGTTTGAGATCGATTGGATCATTGGATGATGAGATATTTACAAAAAAACGGGTCACATGCATTTCATGCCAAACTATACAGTAGAAACAAACAAGCGAGCAGGTGGCCCAGGGTGCCATGGTCATATCGGAAAGAGAAACAAATGTTTGTTGATCATTGTCTAATAGCATATGTACAGAATAGTTGCTTTGTAAGAATAAACAATCTAAAATCAAGAAGCTATATTTGTCTTTATGCAATCGCCGCCTCCATGGTGTAGTAGCTAGAGCGTCCAGCCGGAGAGCGGAAGATCGCGAGTTCGATCCCGGCAGCATCAAAAGACGTTAAAATTTGGTAGTTGCTGGTCCCTGCCTGGCGCTCGGCATTAATGGGTACAACACAGAGATACTCACAACCCACTCATTCCCCACATGGGTACAGTGTGTGAAGCCCATTTCTTGTGTTCCCCGCCGTCATATTGCTGGGATATTGCTAAAAATGGCGTAAAACTAGACTCACTCACTCACAACTCACTCATTAATCTATTACCTACTCGCTCATAGACCACCTCCGTGGTATAGTGAATGAGCGTTAAAATATGGTCTTGATGGTCCCTGCCTGGCGCTCGGCATTAATGGGTACAACAGGGACGGGTTGGCTCAGAGTCAGTATAATGTGTCTGAGTGGGGCGTTCATGCTGCGACATGGTAACTCAGTGAGCTAGCATTATAAAACCAGCTTAAGTCTGGGCTAATGAAAGCAGCCACACTTTACACACGCATGCACGTCGTCAATATTCTTAAGTATGACGAAAACCCCATGTCCCCTCTCACCTCACCCTTATACAATCGTGGGAAGTTGAAGTAAGTAGTAATGGTTTACAGCTTGTCTCCACGACCTGCGCCTCACCTGCAGTATATTTTATGTATGCAGCTGCTGTGAATAATCTAATTCCAATAATTCTGTGGGAAGTTACGGAAGCGTTAGTAGGGCCAAGGTGAAAACATTTTTGGTCTCTCACTATCTCATACGTAGGACTTAAGATCGCCTACGTAGGACATAATATATCTCCTACGTAGGAGTTACTAAGTCCTACATAGCAAGGACATAGCATCTCCTACGTAAGGCATACTATCTCCTCTCCTACGTAGTACTTTTAATATCTCCTACGTAGGAGATGCTATGTCCTACGTAGGAGACACTAAGTCCTTAATATCTCCTTCGTAGGAGATTATAAATATATATTGATATATGTGTATATACACAACTGATGTTCCGTGAGGTGAAAGATAAATTTATAAGAATCCTGCAGTTATGTGGATGAGTCACACGTAATTATTAAGTCGAGCAACCACGTCCGGACTTGACAATAATTTCTTCCAATTTTAAATATTACATTTAGGTCTACTTAAAGGCTGGTAATGGCTAGAAAGTACATGTATGTTGTCAGGGTACAAGCTGTCTACATCACACTGTGGGTGAACACTTGGTGGTCAGGGTACAAGCTGTCTACATCATACTGTGGGTGAACACTTGGTGGTCAGGGTACAAGCTGTCTACATCACACTGTGGGTGAACACTTGGTGGTCAGGGTACAAGCTGTCTACATCACACTGTGGGTGAACACTTGGTAGGTCAGGGTACAAGCTGTCTACATCACACTGTGGGTGAACACTTGGTAGTCAGGGTACAAGCTGTCTACATCACACTGTGGGTGAACACTTGGTAGTCAGGGTACAAGCTGTCTACATCACACTGTGGGTGAACACTTGGTAGTCAGGGTACAAGCTCTCTACATCACCACCACTACATGTCAGTGTCTCCACCTACACCACAACCATCACTTCATGTCAGTGTCTCCACCTACACATAACCACTCAGTAATACATGTCAGTGTCTCCACCTACATCACCACCATCACTACATGTCAGTGTCTCCACCTACACCACCACCACCACTACATGTCAGTGTCTCCACCTACACCACCACCTTCACTACATGTCAGTGTCTCCACCTACACCACCACCATCACTACATGTCAGTGTCTCCACCTACACCACCACCACAATACATGTCAGTGTCTCCACCTACACCACCACCTTCACTACATGTCAGTGTCTCCACCTACACCACCACCATCACTACATGTCAGTGTCTCCACCACCACCACCACCACTATATGTCAGTCAGTGTCTCCACCTACACCACCACCACCACTACATGTCAGTGCCTCCACCTACACTACCACCACCACCACCACTACATGTCAGTGTCTCCACATACACCACCACCACACCATCACTACATGTCAGTGTCACCACCTACACCACCACCATCACTACATGTCAGTGTCTCCACCTACACCACTACCATCACTACATGTCAGTGTCTCCACCCCTACACCACTACTATCACTACATGTCAGTGTTCCACCTACACACACCACCACTACATGTCAGTGTCTGCACCTAAACACGACCATCACCACCACTACATGTCAGTGTCTCCATCTACACACCACACCACCACCACCACTACATGTCAGTGTCTCCATCTACACCACCACCATCACTATATGTCAGTGTCTCAACCTACACCACCACCATCACTACATGTCACTGTCTCCCACTACCTACACCACACCACCACCACCACTACATGTCAGTGTCTCCACCTACACCACCACCACTCATCACTACATGTCAGTGTCACCACCTACACCACACCATCATCACTACATGTCAGTGTCTCCACCTACACCACTACCATCACTACATGTCAGTGTCTCCACCTACACCACTACTATCACTACATGTCAGTGTCTCCACCTGACACCACCACCACTACATGTCAGTGTCTGTCACTGTCTAAACACTACCACCACCACTCACTACATGTCAGTGTCTCCATCTACACACCACCACTCACTGCCACTACATGTCAGTGTCTCCACCTCCACTCACTACACCACCACCATCACTACATGTCAGTGTCTCCAACTCTACACCACCACCATCACTACATGTCAGTGTCACCACCTACACCACCACCACCATCACTACATGTCAGTGTCTCCACCTACACCACCACCACTCACTTCATGTCAGTGTCTCCATCTACACACCACACCACAACCACTACATGTCAGTGTGTCCATCTACACCACCACCATCACTACATGTCAGTGTCTCCACCTACACCACCACCATCACTACATGTCAGTGTCTCCACCTACACCACCACCATCACTACATGTCAGTGTCTCCACCTACACCACCACCATCACTACATGTCAGTGTCTCCACCTACACCACCACCATCACTACATGTCAGTGTCTCCACCTACACCACTACCATCACTACATGTCAGTGTCTCCACCTACACCACCACCATCACTACATGTCAGTGTCTCCACCTACACACGACCACCACCATCACTACATGTCAGTGTCTCCACCTACACACCAGCACCACAACCACTACACATGTCAGTGTCTCCACCTACACCACCACCATCACTACATGTCAGTGTCTCCACCTACACCACCACCATCACTACATGTCAGTGTCTCCACCTACACCACCACCATCACTACATGTCAGTGTCTCCACCTACACCACCACCATCACTACATGTCAGTGTCTCCACCACCTACACCACCACCACCACCACCACTACATGTCAGTGTCTCCACCTACACACCACCACCATCACTACATGTCAGTGTCTCCACCTACACCACCACCACCACTACATGTCAGTGTCTCCACCTACACCACCACCATCACTACATGTCAGTGTCTCCACCTACACCACCACCATCACTACATGTCAGTGTCTCCACCTACACCACCACCACCACCACTACATGTCAGTGTCTCCACCTACACCACCACCATCACTACATGTCAGTGTCTCCACCTACACCACCACCATCACTACATGTCAGTGTCTCCACCTACACCACCACCACCATCACTACATGTCAGTGTCTCCACCTACACCACCACCATCCACTACATGTCAGTGTCTCCACCTACACCACCACCTTCACCACTACATGTCAGTGTCTCCACCTACACCACCACCACCATCACTACATGTCAGTGTCTCCACCTACACCACCACCACCACTACATGTCTGTGTCTCCACCTACACCACGACCACCATCACTACATGTCAGTGTCTCCACCTACACCACCACCATCACTACATGTCAGTGTCTCCACCTACACCACCACCACCACTACATGTCAGTGTCTCCACCTACACCACCACCACCATCACTACATGTCAGTGTCTCCACCTACACCACCACCACCACTACATGTCAGTGTCTCCACCTACACCACCACCACTACATGTCATCACTACACATGTCAGTGTCTCCACCTACACCACCACACACCACTACATGTCAGTGTCTCACTACACCACCACCACCTACACTACACCACCTACACCACCACTACATGTCAGTGTCTCCACCTACACCACCACCATCACTACATGTCAGTGTCTCCACCTACACCACCACATCACTACATGTCAGTGTCTCCACCTACACCACCACCACCATCACTACATGTCAGTGTCTCCACCTACACCACCACCATCACTACATGTCAGTGTCTCCACCTACACCACCACCACCACTCACTACATGTCAGTGTCTCCACCTACACCACCACCATCACTACATGTCAGTGTCTCCACCTACACCACCACCATCACTACATGTCAGTGTCTCCACCTACACCACCACCACTACTACATGTCAGTGTCTCCACCTACACCACCACCATCACTACATGTCAGTGTCTCCACCTACACACCCACCTACACCACCATCACTACATGTCAGTGTCTCCACCTACACCACACCACACCACCACTCATCACCTACACACACCACATGTCAGTGTCTCCACCCCTACACCACCACCATCACTACATGTCAGTGTCTCCACCTACACACCACCACCACTCACTACTACATGTCAGTGTCTCCACCTACACCCACCACATGTCAGTGTCACTACACCACCATCACCACTACATGTCAGTGTCTCCACCTACACCACCACCACCATACACTACATGTCACTGTCTCCACCACTACACCACAGTAGTTCACCACCACTACACTACATGTCAGTGTCTCCACCTACACACCACACCACCATCACTACATGTCAGTGTCTCCACCTACACCACCACCACCACTACATGTCAGTGTCTCCACCCTACACACCACCACCATCACTACATGTCAGTGTCTCCACCCAACACACCTACACCACCACCACATCACTACATGTCAGTGTCAGTGTCTCCACACCACCACCACCATCACTACATGTCAGTGTCTCCACCTACACCACCACTCATCACTACATGTCAGTGTCTCCACCTACACCACCACCACTACACCACTACATGTCAGTGTCTCCACCTACACACACCACCACTCACTACATGTCAGTGTCTCCACCTACACACCACCACCACCACTACATGTCAGTGTCTCCACCTACACCACCACCACCACTACATGTCAGTGTCTCCACCTACACCACAACCATCACTACATGTCAGTGTCTCCACCTACACCACCACCACCACTACATGTCAGTGTCTCCACCTACACCACCACACACAACCACCACCATCACATCACTACATGTCAGTGTCTCCACCTACACCACCACCATCACTACATGTCAGTGTCTCCACCTACACACCACCATCACTACATGTCAGTGTCTCCACCTACACACACCACCACCACTACATGTCAGTGTCTCCACCTACACCACCACCACCACTACATGTCAGTGTCTCCACCTACACCACCACCACCACTACATGTCAGTGTCTCCATCTACACCACCACCATCACTACATGTCAGTGTCTCCACCTACACCACCACCACCACTACATGTCAGTGTCTCCACCTACACCACCACCACCACTACATGTCAGTGTCTCCACCTACACCACCACCACTACATGTCAGTGTCTCCACCTACACCACCACCACCACTACATGTCAGTGTCTCCACCTACACACGACCACCACCATCACTACATGTCAGTGTCTCCACCTACACCACCACACCACCATCACTACATGTCAGTGTCTCCACCTACACCACCACCATCACTACTACATGTCAGTGTCTCCACCTACACCACCACCACCACCACCACTACATGTCAGTGTCTCCACCTACACACCACCACCATCACTACATGTCAGTGTTTCCACCTACACCACCACCACCACTACATGTCAGTGTCTCCACCTACACCACCACCACCACTACATGTCAGTGTCTCCACCTACACCACCACCACCACTACATGTCAGTGTCTCCACCTACACCACCACCATCACTACATGTCAGTGTCTCCACCTACACCACCACCACCATCACTACATGTCAGTGTCTCCACCTACACCACCACCATCACACTACATGTCAGTGTCTCCACCTACACCACCACCACCACCACTACATGTCAGTGTCTCCACCTACACCACCACCACCACTACATGTCAGTGTCTCCACCTACACCACCACCATCACTACATGTCAGTGTCTCCACCTACACCACCACCATCACTACATGTCATTGTCTCCACCTACACCACAACCACCACTACATGTCAGTGTCTCCACCTTACACCACCACCACCACTACATGACAGTGTCTCCACTTACACCACCACCATGATTACATGTCAGTGTCTCCACCTATGGGTTTTGGTAACGCAATGAATCTGTGGATTTACGTTTGGAACTTGGTGAAAGAATGTCCTTAAAATAACTTTTTTGCCATCTGATGAATCCGCACATATGTGATGTACCCTGTGTGTACAAGTATGTATCCTTATGTACCCTCAGCCGTTAGTGTATGGTGTAGGGTGCAATCGGTCTGAACCTGACAGTTGGCACTGAGGTGAATCTCGGTCCAGGACGAGGAAATGACGTGACAGCTGCTCGCTTTATTAACCAAGTCATAAGACCCCTCGTTGTACCACATTTTGGACGTTACAGAAATCACATCTTCCAGCAAGACAACGCTCGTGCCCACAATGACAGAGCAACATAGGACTTCCTAAGACAACATGGCACCCAAACCCTATAATAGCCTGCACTCAGTCCGGATTTGAGTCCAATAGAACATCTTTGGGACGAGATTCAAAGAAGACTGAATGACCTCCAACCAAAGCCGACAACTGAGACTCGACTCGATCAGGCATTTCACAGAGTATAGACCCAAGTGCCTATGGCCTTCATCAACCTGCTTATTTATTCCATGTACAGAAGACGCGACGCTTTCATCAATGCCCATGGAGACCACACACACAATACTGACTTTGGGGTGTATTAATGGTAACATTTTTGATGATTTTGTTTGTATGAACTCGAACATGTCTTAACCATAATTGTCAGGTTATAACTTAATCCTCCGTTTTGATTCTTAAATAGAGCGAATTAAAGTGTGTGCTTAAAGAAACCACTATCCGTGCGACATTTCTTTTGTGGCTCCGTATATTTCCAGTAAAAACACCCATGGAGGTCCGAGTTAGAACCTTTCTTCAGCAACCTGTGCTTGGCGTTAGAGGTGACTAACGGGATCGGATGGTCACGCTCACTGACCTGGCTGAAACATGTCATCGTATCCCAAATGCATAGATCGATGCTCATGATGTTGATCACTAGATTGACTGACCCATACTCAACTTTTTACATTCATATAGCTGGAATATTGCTGAGTGTGGTCTTCAACAACCGACTAGCAATTGTGCGTGCGTGCGTGCGTGCGTGCGTGCATGAGTGAGTGCATGCGAGTGCGTGAGTGAGTGAGTGACCGAGCATGATCACCTACACGGACACTGAAAGTAGATATATGAGGTTAAATCGTGTCTTCCTTTGTCACACAACAATGCATGAAATATTTCCTGTCTGCATGAAAGCATACACATTAACACGGTAACATGAGAACTGAAAGTTTGGTTAATATATGTGTATGTCCTTCAATGACAACTAGTCCAGCAATATCAGCATGTGACTGGACTAAGAAAACAAGAGGTTGACACCTTAGTTTGGGTGAGTGAGTGAGTGAGTGAGTCGGTGTGGTTTTACATCGCTTTTAGCAATAATCCAAGAATACCACAGCGGTGGAAACCAAAAACATTCGCACACTTGCTCTCATGTGGGGCATTAGAACCCGGGCTGTCTGAGTGATGAGGGATCTCTTGAACAATTAATCTACCCCACCACATCATAAGCAGTTAAGGCATACACCACGCTGTGTATTAAATACGCACAAACATGACCTGATGAGTGTAAATATCGTTCTAGTAACTCGCGTAATATCTGCAGATCCAACTATTATTTTGACCAGTTGCTTTTTAGCAGTTCTGCCTCTCTCTCTCAAAATAAATGTTCTACTAAATGCTAATTCTTGTTGTTGGCTTTGTTTTGGATTATTGTTGTTTTCGTGTTTCACCCATAAGAGGCGAGTTAAGGACATGAACACAACAATGTCAGAAGTCAGAGCCAGCTGGGTGGGTTCGTCACAAGCATGTGCTCATGTGTGTATTACTTTCCACAATTTACAAAAACCGACGGAACCATTTCTGCATCCACAAGAAGTATCTGCCAAGCAGAAGTGATGGAGTTGATGCTGGTTACAGTCGAATCCCCTGCCCGACACACATACTTCTGCCAGTGATGATGGATTGACATGATCCAACTGGAGTAGAAGGTTTTCCGTGGTGGTGTAACCGATCGCCCACAGCAGAAATGACGTATTTGATAATGAAAATATAAATGATAATTACTACTGTTGTAGACATAACAACAAGGTTTTCATTCTTGTACACGCCGTTTCTTTACTTCCTTTTATGACTATACACCGCAGTGTTATTGCTTGCATTCCTCCGTATTATACACCGCAGGGTTATTGCTTGCATTCCTCCATATTATACACCGCAGTGTTACTGCTTGCATTCCTCCATATTATACACCGCAGTGTTACTGCTTGCATTCCTCCATATTATACACCGCAGTATACATTCCTCCATATTATACACCGCAGTGTTACTGCTTGCATTCCTTATTATTGCTTGCATTACTCCATTTATGATTATACACCGCAGTGCTATTGCTTGCATTCCTCCATATTGTCGGTTGTCGCTTGTCGGTTCCAGCTCAAACATCATGGAAACATTTTCTAATTCACAGTACTAAATACTACCCAGAAATATTCTCACAAGTTACAGTATAAATGTTTTTCGGTAAATAAAGTATCCTCGGATTATGTTTTTGTGGATGAAATACACTTACTTTGGCTGTAGTTGCCAGAAACAAACATTACAAATACTTGTGTAATGCAATATGTTAAACATGGAAAATTGTGATTGCAAGAACAACAGAAATTCCTACACATCAAAGACCCAAAACATGGGGATACTCTTCACTTATAACAGTCAAACAAAAACGAGTTCCTAACCTGGAAATAACTGCACAGTTATAGCTTAATTTATCAGGTTGGATGGGTGAAAACATCGACAGGGATAAAACGTTTACGTAGATCATCATAGGCAGTACAAATCAGTAAAAAGTGGTACTCATTTTCTACATAATTACAGGAACACATTTCACACAATCTTGAGTTTTTGGTTTTTTGGGTAATATATATATGTTGCACACTACATGATTTGTAACTACAAAAATATACTTACAAAATTTGTAAACCCATCAAACTGTCTACACATCTTGTTGTCAACTTCACCGCAGCGAAGCAAATGGCAAACCGCAGTTCCCACTTTTGGAGTTACCTCCCTTGCCGCACTTGGGCATAGAAAATGTGGATCGCAATCCGGAAAAGTTAAATTTTTCAGTAACAACTACGTATATTAAGGCGCTTGTATCCACACATTCATGCGTGATCGAAGTTCTACGACATTACAATCCCGGTTAATACAAGCTGCCTGTATGACGCTAGAGTGAGTGAGTGAGTGGTGGAGTTTAGTTTTAGTGGTGGAGCGCTTTTACGCCGCATTCAGCAATATCCCAGCTATATGGCTGCGAAAGGCGATAGGTTAACATAGCTCACTATCTGTGTTAATGAAGGTTAACAGACATGTGCCTTATCCCATCTAGTACCCATTCACTGCCAAGTAAAATGAGCCTATATTTAGCAAACTCACTTCCCCAGGGTGAGTTATCCGAAGTTCGACACAACCGAAAGTAATGAATGAAAAGAAAAGAAAGAAACCCATCTGTTACATTTGTCACACTTCTGCAGATTTTGAGCGCCTTCCAGTTTTTGCATTACCCATTCAAAAAATACTCAATCAATTTGATGTTGTGTGTGTATTTCCTAACGTCCTGCCTGTAAACAGTACATTGTGCAGTAGTTTCCTGTTTAGCTCAGCAAGTATGCAACAGTTTGGCGGCGAACTGTAACAATCGGGACTTGAGGATGGAATCCAGTGATTGACATAATGAGCATCGATGTTCGGTGTTGAGATCCGATGAAATCTATCCGCCGAAACAGGGAAGCAGACCACCCGACCCCTTAAGTCCTACGACATCTATGGGTTGATGTAATCTGTCTCACAGTCCCTAAAACACGACATGCATTGTATTCCCTTCCATCCAGCCCTCTCTTCAGGGCGAAAGTGTAAGTGAAGCAAGTCTACATTATCCTCAGGTTCAGAATACATTTCGTATGTATCTGTATCAAGGACACTGCAGGTATAGCACTTCACTATACCAATGCAATTACACTCAATGTTCGTATAGAAATATTCATTACATTAAGTGAGTGAGTGAGTTTAGGTTCACGCCGCTCTCAACACTATTCCGGTTATATGGCGGCGGTCTTTAAAAAATAATCGAGTGTCGACCATACACTCCAGTGATCAACAGCATGCACATCATTCCACGCAATTGGGACACGATGACTCAACCAAATCTGCGAGCCTGACCACCTGATCCCGTTAGTGGCCTCTAGCCCGATCCCGTTCCCATCGGTTACTGAAGACCAATTCAAACCCGGATCTTCACGGCTACAGTCATTATGTTATTCATGAGACAGTTGATATTTGTGTCACTTCACACAAGTTTCATCCTTGAGGAGGTGTATGTATACCCTTTCCATATATTATCCAAATAGGTACGTAATTATGAGAGAAAGAAATACAATCATAGATAATATTCTTGCTTCCGATAATTATAACGTCTAAATACGAATAACATTGTCACAAATACGTTTTGAGATATGTATGCACGACATTAATATAATATAATAGTGCTGCACTGACCACATGAGGTGATGTAAGCAGCACTCAAGTTGGACTCCATCTAGAGAGGACTGGGCTAGGCAAAAAGGGCCGAATAAATAAACCTGTAACTTAATCATCTATCTGATGGATGTTGTACGTAAATCCTAATTTACTATGACCACAGCAGGAGTAGTCCTAATGAGATCAGTCCCTGAATCCCCCAACTCAATGGGATTTGTTTCAACATAAATAGAATTATTTGTTTCGATCCAAATTATATATATTCAGACTAAGTGTTCATGTTCAAACAGTATAAAATCATAGGAGTTGTCGACTTTATTGTGTATGTTGTTGGGGCAGGCCGTGTCTATTTTCGTCCATAGAAGGAAGTCCTGGGTGTCAACACAGCTAGATTGTTCAACACAGCTAGATTGTTCAACACAGCTAGATTGAGATAAAGGTTTACAGCCTGATGTTACCATCAACCTCTAAACCAGGATTCTGAGAAGGTATGTGATTCAATTCAGATCTGTAGACACTATTATGGTGATTCCGTGATAGCTATTGTAGTTCGTCATTATTGTTTGTTTTTAGGACGAAGGAGGTCTGTTTAGAAATGAGTTAACGTGCTGTAGAAACTATTGTGCGAGTTTGCTCGTAGTCATTTATATAACGACTAAAACATCGCTTAACATCATACATACCTGACATGTATCTCTCACTTCAACCATGAATATATGTTTACAGGTCACATGCAACCAAAAAAATCAAACATAATTAAAACACAATTATCACTTATTCATGACATATAATATACATTGCTGGTTATGAAAAAAACATATAAACAAAATTATAAGCGTACAATCGCAAATCAAAAGTGGAATATTTTGTTCTTGGGTTTACTTCCCAAGAAACGAAGCAGCCGGGATACTGAACCCAGTCAGAGCGGGTTGGTGTGCACTCAAGTGTAGCGGCTGGTTCATTTGCAGATACCCTCACGGCTCATCGTGTGTGTATATATAGAGATGTTGGGTTTTGTAAATACATGCTCATTTTTTGTGTATAACATTTTGCAATCAACAGACATCATAACATGTCATGTGTACAAGTATCACGCCTGCCTGTCTGTGTAATTACATCATGTGACGGAGACCGAACTCGGGCCATAAATCAATGCATTTTGTTTATGGTGTATGGACTGATAGGTGTTAAGTTCAAATTGCATGTGGTCAGTGATTGAAATTGTGTATTGAATATTGTCATTAGCAGACGGGCAGGCAGACACATAGGTGCCAATAAAACAGACATTGAGTTTTGTCTGTGACAGCGACATATCTGTATCACAGTTAGAAATTCTGTCGACGCTAAATAATGACATTGTTTTTAAGTATCAACTGAGAAAGTGGCTCGGTAAGAAGAACGTGTGGTGAAATAGACAAAAGAAATTATATAAACAGTTAAATCGGCAATCTACCGTAATAACATATAAAAAAGCTCGCGCCTGTGAAATATCAACAAAACAGTAGAAAAATAGCTCACACCAAAGCCTTCACCGAATATTCACCGGACAACCCGCTTCCAAGCTCCGCGAACCTATTTCACTGCGCATGTGCTATGAGCGCAGCCCAGCTGTTGAAACCACTTCAATTCCCCCAAGCGCTGGGGGAAAGTTAGTGAATCGTTTGAACTATGATTTCGGTTTGTTTCATCGCGTTATTTTTCAACTTTATAAGTTGAATTTGCATTTTTTGATGATTTGTTTCGGTAAGTCCATACCGAAACGTATCAGAGTCTGCAAAGTTGTTTTACGTTGCATGAGACCTTTAAACAAATATCTGACTTTCGCACACACTGACACACACACACACACACGGACAGATATATAGATAATCTCACCCGAGTGTCTACTGATATCAAATATATCACCACGAGTTGATAAAGTTACAAATATCTGAGGCTTGCCGATGATATTTTTACTTGTATCAACGAGTGCTGATATATTTGATATCAGAAGACACCAGGGTGAGATTCTATTTATCATAAAAAATCACTCTTCATTAGTTTTCAATGAAAAATGTACATTTCTGAACACTGTACTAACATTAGACTTGCAGTGCAGCGATGTGATAGCATTGTGACGTCATGAAGTTCATGACGTCATAGCATTGTCAGGGCATTGAACAAAATCTACTATCAAAAAGATATCCTCTAGGAGATATCGTATGATCTCACACATTCAATATCTCCTGTGGAACTCAGTTTTGGATGATAAAATTTCTTCATATTAATAATATATAGAGAATCTCACCCGAATGTCTTTTGATATCAAATATCTCACCACGAGTTGATAAAGTTACAAATATCCGAGGCTTACTTTTATTAACGAGTGTTGATATATTTGATATCAGAAGACACCAGGGTGAGATTCTATTTATCATCGACAATCACTCTTGTTTAGTTTTCAGTGAAAAATGTACATCTGTGAACACGGTACTGCCATTACACTTGCAGTGCAGCGATGTCATAGCATTGTGACGTCATCAAGTTCCTGACGTCATAGCATTGTCCGGGCATTGTACAAAATCTACTGTCAAAATGATATCTCCTAGGACATATCGTATGATCTCATACAAGCAATATCTCCTGTGGAACACAGTTTTGGATGATAAAATTCCTTCATATTAAAATAATATATACGAGTTGATAAAGTTAAGCAAATTTTTACTTTTATTAGCGAGTGTTGATATATTTGATATCAGAAGACCTGAGAGTGAGATTCCATTTGGACATCGACAATCACTCTTTGTTTAGTTTTCAGTGAAAAAATGTATCTTCAGAACACGGTAATTTCATTACACTTGCAGTGCTGACACGCGCAAAGCATTGTGATCGTCACCAAGTTCCTGACGTCATAGCATCATGTCAGGGCATTGTACAGCACCTACTATCAAAATGATATTGATATCTCCTAGGACATATCATATGTATGATCATACAAGCAATATCTCCCGTGGAACACTAGTTTTGGATGATAAAATTCCTTCCCTATATTAAAAATACTTCATATATACATACATGCATGTAGTGGTAGTGGTGGTTTTAGTTGTAGATATTGTAGTATTTTAGTAGCTGTAGATAAGGAAAGAGGATGTTTTATGATCATCATCATATTTTCAGTTGTAAATTAATTATAATTCACCGTGTAACGTACAACCTGTGTATTTCCAGGACTCCTACATAGCCAACATAGCGGTGACACATGTAATACGATAGAACCCTCCTTTAAATCTACACACGATTACATGAATGTTCATGTATCCGTAGTATATATTACTGGGTAGCTGTGACGCTGAACTGAATAGGTATATATTTGCTTCCCTATGCCCCGCCTTTCCATGTGAACCCACATGGAAAGTCAATCGTCTTGCAATGGAGCATTCATGCTCATGTGATGGAGCTGAATTTGACAGCTGATCCCAGCACACTCCACTATGGGGACACCCAGAAACGGGATCACAGGAGGAATCCCTATAATAATCAGACCAAGACATAGATTCCAGGACACAGATCACATAGAGATCAATATGGAACAGACAACTCCTACAGACAGAGACACAGGGTAACAGAGGATTTGGCACAGAGACAGCCACACACCAGAGACAGAGACACGAGGGAATAGGATGACCCAGAGACACAGACAGCCCCTGGAGGGACAGGATCAGAGACACAGACAGAGACACAGGACACACACAGACACAGAGACACAGAGACACACACACACACAGAGACAAGGACACAGACAAGAATGGACACACACAGAGACACACAGGAATGGACACAGACACAGACACAGGATGGACACACAGAGAAGGAGACACACACAGACACACAAAATAAAAGGAAATATGGCCGAAAATGGACACAACACAAGGACACAAAAGGACACAGAAATGGACATGGAAGGAAGGAATGGAATGGACCAGAGACAGAGACAAACGGAAATGTATCTGTATAGAAGGAAATGGACAGACACACAACTGACACACAGGACACAGATGGACACAACAATGGATGGACACAGGATGGACAGAGACACAGGATGGAGGAACAGGAACAGACACAAAAGATGGGAGAGACACAGAGGATGGATGGACACAGATGAGACACACAGGGGGAAATAGGATGGGACAGAGACACAGGGGTATGGACAAGAGACACAGATGGACAGGAGACACAGGATGAATGAGACACAGATGTATGGACAGCCTATGGTGAGTAGGTGGATAGAGACACAGAGATGGGGATGGACATGGAAGGACATAGGTGGATGGGGATGGAGAGACATGGAGACAGGAAGATGGATGGGACATGGAAGGAAGAAACGGAGAGGGAAGAGAAATGGAATAGTAGAAAGGAATGATGATAATGGATGGAAATATAAATGAAGAATGGAGGAATGAGAACATATGGATGAGAAGGATGGAAAGGAATGAAATGGACATAGATGGAAACCAGATGGAAAGATAAAGGACACAGCTTGGAATGGGAAATAGTGGAAGGACAGTGGAATGGAAGAAGGAATTATGTGAGTAGAACAAAGGAAACATAGGAATGAAATGGAAAGATGGAATAAGAAGATGGAGAAATAAAGGAAGGAAAGAAAATAATATGGAAATAATGGAAAGGAATGGAATGAAGAAGGACACAGAATGGAAAGAAGAATGGTGGAAGGAATGGTGGAATGGAATGGATGAGGAAAGGACAGGACAACACATATTTAAATGAAAGGAAATCTGTTCCAGTTGCACCATGTGCAGAGACGAGTCAGCACTGTTCAGACTGTAGTAACATCTCAGGACCCAGTGTCTCACACAATGTGACCATGGCTATTTCAGGCCTGATGTGCAAAATCTGTCTGCAGTAAGACTTGCAAGGGAAAGATATGCCAATCTTCAGCTACTGGCATTGGTGTTGTGTTCCGGAAGGATGTGCGGTAATCTGGATACCAGGGCGGAAGGTGTGCCTCATACCATTACGTGACAGTCCAGGCGGTGGATGTACAGAATGTCCAGGTGGTTGTGATGGAAAGTGCTTGTTATCTGGACGCTGTGTCCTGTGTGTCTGGCTGCAGTGATGGGCACTACGGATCTCACTTCGTCAGACGTGTTCTGACAGATGCAAAGCATGCAACAGGACATCAGGGGAACATGCTGGGAGTGTCATCCGCCATATTTCGGCCGGAACTGCGAGTGGCATTCATGTAATCGATGTATAAAACCATGCAACTTTCGTTTGTTTCCATGGATGCCCTAACTGGGTTTTATGGCCCTTCTGCAGTAAGAATTGCAGTGAAAACTGTCAGAGTCAACCACATTTCTTTGAACAAAACAGCTGCTAGTTCCGAACCCAAGAGAAGAGTGGAGAGTGTATCTATGGATGTAAAGATGGCTGGGTCGGTTTACATTGCTCCAATCAGTAAAAGTATGGAATTTCTAGGTATAAGTAATAAATTGTTAACAGGTTTTATGATTGATGATATATTTATGTTTAGTTTTGATTGTCATGAGAAAAAGGCTCATCATTATATACTTCTCACACTTTGCTAAGGATCACAAAAATTCACAACTTTACTTACACGTAGATTTATATTTTGAGCTTGTATCCATTTATAACTGGATAAATAATGATATGGTAACCCCTCTTGAGGCAATACAGTCACTTTAATCTAACCTTATGCACTTGTTACATCAGTAACCATAAAATGGTTTTCATGGCAGCAATCGACCATTTTGCATATCATGGAACGAGTCACTGACAAGTACACATCACCTGTCAATAGCAGGTATGGGATCCACAAGATGAAATGACATACACAAACCTATGATCCATATTTACAATAAGCTTAAATATTTAAACCAAATTGGACCTCACATCATAGATTTCTGTTGAATCCATGACTTGATCCTTGGCATAGTGTGAATAGTAAATCTTGACCATGTGGCGTAACGTGATTCTTTTCTCTGTTCAAAAGAAAGTTAAGTCTGTCAGCAATGCTCATTATGTATATCTATGTCTGTTTAGATGGGGCTACACATGCTGTTACTATAGGACTTTCAACAGGATCAGCACTTCTATTTCTGATGTTGATGGCAGTGTCCTACCGTTTTCGCAATTTCGTGAGATGTGACAGGTAAGATCATAACAGAAGTAAACAGTTGGCTCTGTTGTCTTTTGCATGTCGTGCTCCCCTTACATTACCATACCTGTGAAGATTTGGGTTAGAATTGGTCTTCAGCAACCAATACTTATAGTAAAGGCGACTAACGGGATCGAATGGTCAGGTTTGCTGACTTTTGACACATGTCATCGGTTCCCAATTGCCTAGATAAGTTCCCATGCTGCTGATCACTGGATTTATCTTATGGAGACTCGATTATTTACAGACCGTCGCCATATAGCTTGTAAATTGCTACTATGTGCGACGTAAAACAACAAACCAACCAACCCTTACATTACTTGTAGTTCATAGAAATCAACTGGAAAACAGTATTGTGGCTTGTTGAAACATATAGAAACATCGACAAAAAGTGAGTTTTGGTCTTGATCGATTCTCCTGTTGGTTTACCGAGATGGTGTTCTTTTGTTGCTTTTCTGTCACCTCTTGGTCAAACCTAGTAGTTTACCAAAGTGCATGAACATACACAGCTGCCACTTTGCAGTTGCTATATGTAATTGTGTTTAGAGCTGATATGAAATGGCTATTTCACGTTACTACACGGTACTAATTTTAAGTGTCAATTGTTGTGACTTGTCAGATAAGCATGTACCACACTTGGAACAGATTACATTATACACAAAGGGTGTTACCTGGACACATGTGCCGTCATTTGTTAAACTCGCCCTGTGAATATTACAAAGTAGAAATGAAAATACAAAACATAATTGAGCTTGTGAACGTTACTGGAAAATATCTTGGTATTGTGGACAATGACAGACTCAGTGTGTTAAATGAGATGACGTTAAAATGAGATGACCTTAAAATAAAATAACGCTAAAATGAGATGACGTTAAGTTAAAAAATATGCTTCTTAAGTATGACATTTGTTATTATGGGTGACAGGATAAAGCAACATGGTTGACACTCAAATAGTATAAATGAGTCTACTTCTTTTGTTACAAGGATGAATAAATATGATCTCCCTGCGGCCTTCCCTCTACCTGACAGTGTGGAGGAACACAAAGATGACCACGCTGTCGAGTACCATGGGTATTGTGAAATACTGGAGGACGACGACAACAGGAGTCACCAGCCTATCATGAACCCAGAAGAAGGAAGTGATTCTCCAATGCCTGTTTTGGCAGATTGTTTCCCAGCAGCAGGACACGGAGGTGGAGGAAGAGGAGGAGCAGGACCAGGTCCATCAAACACCCGACAAGTGCGGGATGTCTGTGAGGATGACACAAAACACTGTCGTCAACTACATATCGCCAGCTGAGTGATACTGAAAACGTGACGTGTATATATTCTGTAGGTATTGTGCAATCTATTCACCCGTGAAGGTTCGGGTTAGAATTGATCTTCAGTAACACATGCTTGTCGTAAGAGGCGACTAAGGGGATCAGGGGAGTCAGGCTGTCTGACTTGCTTTACACATGTCATGGGTTCCCAATTGCGTAGATCGATGCTCATGATGTTGATCACTGGATTGTCTGGTCCTTTTTTTCTCGATTTTGTACAGACCGCCGCCATATAGCTGGGATATTGCTGAATGAAGCTTTAAACTAAACTCACTCACTCACATCTGTCCAGCTTTTACAGGAAACACGAACCAGTACCATTATTGTAGTATTTCTCTATTACCGGAACATATGTTTTTTTTAAATTATGCAGTTTCAGTGTTGTCATCTTTACAACTGCCGGAGTTTGATGCTCATGCTGTTGATCACAGGATTGTCTGGTCTCGTATGATTGTTTATAGGGTTGTCACGATACACCAATCTCACGATACGATACGTATCACGATTTTAGGGTCACGATACGATACGTATCGCGATACATAATTATCGCGCCTTTTCATAGCATTACCTTACCGGCAACGTACGCGCTCGCTGATTGGTCCATCAAAATAGTCTAGCCAATCACAAAAGCTGTTAGTTTCCAACCTATTTTTTTAAGTAAAGCTAGCTACATCTATTTATCGGTCTGGTATAATTTTACTATGAAGACTTTGACGGAGATGGATATAGCATAAAAATTTGAATCGATAAAGTTTTGAAATAGGAATCGATACACGCAAGGATGTATCGCGTATCGTATCGTCAGTAAAAATGTATCGATGCATCGATACATCCGCCTTCGCGTATCGCGACACCTAATTGTTTACATACCGCTGCCATGTAACTGGAATATTTCTGAATACGGCGTTAACATCAAACAAACGTAAGCTGATAAGCAGGAAACGTACATCTACTTCTCATCAAAGATTTAGACTCACTATTGTAAATGTAGCCACTTACTACAGCTGATAAGCAGGTAACGTACATATACTTCTCATCAAAGGTTTAGACTCACTAGAGTAAATATAGCCACTTACTTCAGCTGATAAGCAGGAAACGTACATATACTTCTCGTCAAAGATTTAGACTCACTAGAGTAAATATAGCCACTTACTTCAGCTGATAAGCAGGAAACGTACACATACTTCTCATCAAAGGTTTAGACTCACTAGAGTACTTGAGATAAATAAAGCCACTTACTTCAGCTGATAAGCAGGTGACGTACATATACTTCTCATCAAAGGTTTAGACTCACTAGAGTAAATATAGCCACTTACTTCAGCTGATAAGCAGGTAAACGTACATATACTTCTCATCAAAGATTTAGACTCCCTAGAGTAAATATAGCCACTTACTTCAGCTGATAAGGGAGGAAACGTACATATACTTCTCATCATCAAAGGTTTAGTCTCACTAGTGTAAATATAGCCACTTACTTCAGCTGATAAGCAGGAAACGTGCATATACTTCTCATCAAATGTTTAAACTCACTAGTGTAAATATAGCCACTTACTTCAGTCAACCGTTCTAAACTAGATTTTGCAAAATGTTCCATACTGGTTAAAGGTACTGTTTAACTGATGTATTGTAAAACAAATTCGTAACGTTGAAAAGATTCTTGTCATGAGTTCAGTAAATGATGAAAATTGTCGAATCCTTAACAAAACTTTACACCGAAACGCAGCTGTTCACATTGCACGATATTTACACATGCTTTTCATCATTTGATGCATGATCCTTGTGCAATTCAACTGCATACAGTTTGCAGTTGGTCCCCTAAGTTAGTGGAGAAATTCATCTTAGATATATCGCGATGTAAAAACACACACACAGATACACACACACACACACACACACACACACACACATATATATATATATATATATGTTACAATCAGTAATCTACTGTCAGGCAATGTGTGCGCAATGACTGATATAACCAGTCAGTGTGTACATTGCCTGATTGGCTTAGTCATTGTGCACAAAATGTCCAGGCATTGTGTACATTGCCTGATTAATTAGCCCAAGTATTGTACAGACTGACTGATTGTTGAACACATTGTAGACATTGCCTGATTGTAGACATTGACTGCAACATATATATATATATATATATATATATATAAAGACACGACTCCTTCACTCACACGCACACACTCACTCACACTCACACACACACACACACACTCTCTCTCTCTCTCACACACACACACCATATAGTGAGTGATTTAAGTGAGCCTTAACTTTTTGATGGGTAGTATATTTTGTTTTGGTTAGTGTATGGTATGGAAACGTATAAGGGCCAAAACATGTGTTTGTCATCTACGTAGAAGATGCTGTCACACGAGCAGCAGCAAGGCCGCAACGAACCAGAACAAATATGGCAGGAGAAGGCGGCTGTAGATGATAACAGACAAGCAGGGAGAGAATTCTCTCAACTGAAACTAGGATTCCCTGACAGTCCATAGTGGTGAATGAAGTACGGTTGGGAATCCGGGTAGCTTTATTTATTGGAAAATGAGTGTAATCAAACGTCACAAGATCTCCTGATCAGAATACGATTATTTCTAACCAGTGCTTGGGTATGTATGGCAAATATATGATGCTGGCAACGTAAATATAATTATTAATCTTCATAATCCAAGATTATCACTGACATAATGGTAAACACATTCTAATTCTCCCAACGGTATCTCTGATAGCTTGTTACATAAACTTTTATAATCTCAGTTGAATGAAACAAATAACTTACTCTCATCACCTCACGCCACCTGAGTAGTAACCTGTATTCACAGGTTGCATAAAATAGTGAAAGGTATTTCATAAACTAAATCAGCGACCGATCATAGCTGTGTCTAAGACCAAATGTAAGGTAGGCCTCAGCATAAATATCACACTGTACCAGGTGATTAGTGAGGAAGTTATATATTACAAATAATTATTACCTCAGCTGTCAGATGGAGTCAGCAGTTCTAGTATGTAAACATAATTCCCTCCAGCTGGTAGGCCCACACCAAGCTTCACTAACCTATTTAGACAAGCATACTTCTTCTACCATAAAACGCCAGCCCTCATCTATGACTGTGGAGAGTAGCGTGACACTGCGTACAACTGTCTAAGGAACATATTCAATTTGTTGTCTAACAAGAAAGCGTTCGCAGTTGTGCAATCATTTAAATACAACTTCCGTGTCGATTTATATGACTCTTTATTGTCAAATGGTCACAACGACCCAGGCCGCGATCCATAGAATGTTCTGGAGCACGGCAGTCTCTGCCTCACACCTTCCTAGCTGTACCTCACACCTACCTAGCAGTATCTCAAACCTACCTAGCTGTAAAATTCCTCACACCTCCCCTAGCAGTATCTCACATCTACCTAGCTGTACCTCTCACACCTACCTAGCTGTATCTCACACCTGCCTAGCTGTACCTCACACCTACCCCACTGTACCTCCTCTACATCCCCAGCTGTACATCGCCCCTCCCTACATGTACCCATACCTCCCCAGCTAAACCTCTCACCTCCCCAGCTGTACCTCACACCTCGACAGCTGTACCTCATACCTCCCTAGCTGTACCCCTCACACCCTCCCCACCTGAACCTCACACCTCCCCTAGCTGCACCCTCACACCTTCCTAGCTGCACCTCACACCTTCCCAAGCTGTACCTCACACCTCCCCAGCTGTACCTCACACCTCCCTGGCTGTGCCTCACACCTCCCACCTGTACCCTCACACCTCCACACCTGTACCCTCACACCTCCACACCTGTACCCCTCACCCCTTCCCACCTGTATCTCACCCTCTTCCCACCTGTACCCCCACCCATCCCTATTTGTGCCTCTACACCTCCCCAGCTGCACTACCCTCACACCTCCCCAGCTGTACCTCACCCTCCCTAGCTGTGCCTCATATACCTCCACAGCTGTACCCTCACAGCAAGTGATAACGGTGTTAGTACCTACACCGAAACGTCGCACTCATTGCAATAAAGAAGTTCACTATCCATACAAATCCAGTTTTCCTTCGCCTTTAGATCTAAACTTGACTAATAGGAAGTAAAATGTGGGGCTACAAACATCCCTCCTCTGCCGGGGTTTGTGTTGATGTGACACAAAAAGACATTTAATGGTTAGCTTGTCCGTTATCAACGAGGGCGATGGGAGGTCCGCCATTGATCCGCCGTTGTACGACTGAGTTCTTGTCTAGGAAGAAACGTTTGCGCATCGCGCAGGGGAAGAGGTTCCAGTTTTCCCCGAAGCATACGGAAATTACCGAGGCCTTGCGCATGATCAATTTTGAAACAACGTCGCTGATTGCACAACCAAATCTGATTGCAACCAATCACGATTCCCGAACACTCGCACCATGAAAGGGCTGCGCTTAGAATAGAGGTTCGTAGGAAGATATGACAAGTAACCTCTGTGGGAAGAGAATGACGCAATGGCGCGCAAGGATGTATCGGGTCCTTGCGTGCCCGTTGTACGCCATGAAATGCAGAAAAACGGATAACTAGGGGAGATCAGAAACCCGAGGGTATATAACGAAATTATAATAGCTCTAAACAACATTTAAAACCCGAACGCTACCCAATCCTACGCGTTCGGTTTTAAAATAAAAATTAAGAGCTACTTATATTTCGGTTATATAAATTCTCGGATTTTCCAACACAGTACGTTTATCTCCATTCTGCCATAACTGCGTTATAAAGATTTAAAACATATATACTGTGTTTGAAAATCCGATGTATGACGATGTGATTTATACCTCTGAATGACTTTTGATTAACCAATCACCAATCCAGTATTTACTGGAAATCATGGTAGAAGCTGTGGAAATACACGTGTTCAGCAAACAAGTGAGTGAGTGAGTTTAGTTTTACGCCGCTTTTAGCAATATTCCAACAATATCACGGCAGGGGACCTCAGAAATGGGCTTCAAGAGCACATTATTGTATTCATGTCGGGTATCGAACCTGACCCTCTCGGTGTACGGCATCAAACAAGTACTACATCTGATCGTGTGACGTCACAACCTGAGGAGGACAATCACATTCAGCTACTTCTGTTTTTACGTGGTATACGTAATGTTAACGAGCAACGCACTGGGTTGGAGATCGCGAAATGTGTCGAGGACTATATCAAACCATTCATCAATGGAAGTGGTAACGGACTTAGCCCCACCACGTCTGTGGGTTTATTAAATAATATTTTCGAACTGATATTTGAATGCCTACATTTTGGTTCCAGCTCTTGTTCTGACGTAATTGATTTTAATTCTCTACTGCATGCACTATGGATCGCATCCCGGCCAGCGGTGTGCTGTGCGTTGCGTCCTGGTGGACCAGACAATCGTGTGTATATCTCCTTTGTGTTATCCGCCTCTGTGCAGTTGATTCTGGTTTAATTTAATGGTTTATATTCAACGTAGCTTTATTTTACATATTTCTGGTCACTGTCCTACCCATAGTCCCACGCGGCAAGCCGTAGCATAGTATCTCTGCCACAGGTTGTCAGGATAAAATGCATGATCTGTCACATCTTGAATCCGGTCCATTCAATATAATGTAATATATATTTCTTTAACTCTTTTTATTTT